>NW_024373812.1:1819382-2008823 GCF_014805655.1 Passer montanus
AACATGGGTTTTTTTTTTTTTTTTTGTTTTTTTTTTTGGTTTTTTTTTTGACTGGGTAGTCTAAGGACCTTGCATTATGTTAGAAACAACATAAATAAAAAAATAATCTGTCTGTCTTTAGAGAGATTTCAGATTCTCTGGTGGTCTGTGTTTGACATAGAACTTTCTTTCACTGTGTCCAGGAATTATTTCCTGCTATTCCAATAATTTATATTCTTGGAATAGCAGGAAATAGCATTTGCTATGTTTCAGGCTTTTTTAAGATGAACATAAATTAAGTATTATTGTACAAAAAATTAAATTTAAACATTTCTTCTAAAGCCTAGAGTATCAGAGCAAGTATTTTCAACCTTTACATCTCTCTACAGGTATTGTCAAATTATTTACCTGTTATCCATCACAACCAAAAGAATGTAGCTTAAAGGGAAGAATTCTCACTGAAAATGAACAGGAGAAAGAAATAAGGCTATTTGATTTCTTCGTATTCTCAACATCTGGACAGAAAGTGATAACAGCTCATCCTTCTGCTGTGTGGTGATATCTCTCAAACTTTTCTTCCCTTTTTGAAGTTATTTTCAAACCCTTGTTTGCTAGAGTCTTCCAACATATGTTATGGTTTGTTCATATCATCCCTGTGCTTTGGAAGAGCTTGGAAAGAGTGAAATCCATTCTGCAGTCCCATGAAGGACTAAGACCACGACAGAGGCACTCACAGGGGCTCAAGTCTGCTAAGTGTTTCTTCAGCCTTCAGCCAGGGCCATGGAGAGCCTACGTGTCATTTGCTAAGTGGCAAATTAAAATACCAGTCAACAGTCAGGCAGAATGTCATGGGTGGCCTGTGACCTACTGCAGCTGTAACAAATCCATGCATGCTGCTAGATCCCTCAAAACACCTACGGCAATGGTTTATAAGCACACCTTGTCTTATACTTCCTGCCCAGGGCCAATCCACTTGGCTCAAACACATTTTCTTTTTTCCCGTAAACTCACCCATTCCTGGCATCCACTATTTCTTGGTAGAAAGAACAGACTGAAATCTTTCCTCTCCCAACTGAGACAGTCTATTCCTACTTAGAAAATACAGCAATTTTATTTCTGTACAGGCAAATAGACACATATACACACATATATATGTGCATGAAAAGAGATATTTACCTATTTGAAAATGGTTAGATTTCTAAATGGAATTTCATATTAACATCACCCTACAGAGGGAATTTTATATTTTATGAAGGAAAATCTATAAGTTGAAACAATTAAGTCTGAAATTTGACTGTAATATTAAAATGACTGTTCAAATTTAGAGCACTTAAAACCATGTGCTATGGGTAGCTATATCAGATTTGAACACATGCCTGACCCTTGCTCTTTGAGTGTTCTTGTTCTTCAAACAAGTTGCAGTTGAAACTCTTCCAGCAGGGATTTCAATGCAAACCCATTGAAATAATCAGTAATAAATCAACATGGTTTAACTGGCATGTGGCATAATACTTAAGTAGCATAAGCTCTGCTAATGTAGCTCCTTAGACTTCAGGAGTGCCACAGTATCAGCTTGATAGAAATTAGGTAGCCATAAATATTTTTTTTTAATTGATGAAAGGCTTTATTAGATATCTGCACAAGACTTCTGAAATTATTTTTTTGACTCTCCATATAGTAGTCATTTATGGTGTTTTATTGACTCCTTATTGCCATTTCTATTTAGCTTGAAAACAGAAATCTAGGTTTTGGAAAATGATGCTGATATATAGCTTCACATTCATGCCAAATTATCAAAACAACAACCACAACAACTGGACTTGGAGAATAAAAACAAATCAGAATTTGAGATTCCTTAGTAACTCAGCTGAGTATGTCACCTACATACTTCTGTGATAGTAAGGTCATGGGGAGAACCATATAGAACCATATAAAAGGAAAAATGAGGAAATTCAGTTTAAGGAAAAAAGTTACTAGCACAGAACAACTGTTGCACATTGGTGAGTCCCACAGTTCGTTTTTTCATATATCACTGATACTTTTCACAAAAGCAGCTGTGACTGAGAGGACAGGATTTTCACTCTAAAATATTCATCTCAATAGGATTTTAGCATGTGTAACGTATCTAAGAACATTTATTGGTACTTAAAGAACTGTTAAAGCAGAAAATTAAAGCAGAAACTAAAAGTCGATTCAACACTTGGAAGGCCAGAGACAAGAAAACTCTATATGATGCAAAAAAAAATGGCTGGAATCTGTATGTTTGAATAGTGCTGAAGCTGATAATGGTCAGTGGATATTAGCAGGACATTTTAGAAAGTGTAATAAAATATTTGTCACTTCATCTGCTGCCACAACCTGTAACAGTATACTGATAAATAAAACAAACAAACAAACAAACAAACAAACCCCAAAAAACCCATTATCATTGTCTTTGTGTGCTGTGATAATTAATAAATTAAAATGTGCTTAATTAATTAATTAATTAATTTTTCCCTCTTGCCTTTGGTTGCAAATATTTTTTTTCCCCTGTGTTTGTCCCCTATGATTAAACAAAATACTTGCAACTTGAAGTAGCTGCAAGGTAGAGTTGTGTTGAGTTATTTCATTGATTACATAATCAAAGTAAAAAGACAATGTTAAGAATTCCTGTTTATTCTTGGTTGGAAGTTGGTACAGTTACAGGCCTACTTTCATTGTACCTCCATTGACAGTTGTTTGCGTTTGGTAGAGGTGTTTCTCTGCAAAGTGGGATATTCTGGTTACAGGAAGTTTAGTGAAAGAAGATCTGTACAAAGCACTCTCTGTGCAACCACATTTAGAGGCTGAAGGGCTGGATTTGGATCTGGAGCTACCAAGAATCACAGCTAGGGAAGGCAGAAGTCCTTCATTTTTATTCACTGTCTGAGGTGAATCATTACCAAAGCTTGCATTTTTAACAACAAGGCAGATTCTGTAAGGAAGTGGACACATAAAAAGACTGTCAAAATAATTGTTGTTTTGGTGACAATGGCCTCTTTCATACCTTTTCAGCCCACAGTCACAGAATCACAGAATCACAGAATTATAGAAAGTCTTGGGTTGGAAAGAACCTTAGAGATCATTTAATTTCAACCCAACCTTCCATTAGAGCAGCTTACTCAAAATCCCATCTAACCTGGCCTTGAATACTCCTAGGGATGGGAAATATGTCTCTGGTCAACCAGTTCCAGTCTTTCCCCATCCTCACAGTAATTAATTTCTTCCTAATAACCAATCTAAACCTGTTCTTTTCCAGCAGAAAGCCATTACCCATTGTCCTACCACTACAGGCCCTTCCCCAAAGTCTCACTCCAGCTTTCCTGCAGGCCCTCTTTAGGTATTGGAAGGCTTGCTATAAGGTCTCTCCAGTCTTCTTTCTCCAGACTGAAGAACCCCAAGCCTTTCAGCCACAGGAGAGGTGCTCAAGCCCTCTGATCATCTTTGCAGCCCTCCTCTGGACTCACTCCAACACGTCCATGTCCCCCTTGTGCTGGGACCCCAGAGCTGGGTGCAGGTTCCAGGTGGGCTCTCAGCAGAGCAGAGCAGAGGGGCAGAATCCCCTCCCTCCCCTGCTGTCCACGCTGCTTTGGATGCAGCCCAGGACACGTTTGGTTTTCTGGGCTGGGAGTGCCCATGGCAGGGTCATGTCCAGCCTCTCAGCCACAGCACCACCCAGTCTTGCTCACAGGGCCAATTTTAATCCATTTTCCATCCAGTCTGTGTTGTTTATGGTTGGGACTGCCCCCACCCAGTTGCAGTATCTTGTACTTTCCATTTTTGAGCTTCAGGAGGCCTGCAGGGGTTCACGCCTCTCAAGCCTATCAAGCTCCCTTCCCTCCAGCACATTGACTGTGCCACACTGTTCAGTGTCATCCATCCACCATAAAATTAGTAAAGTGACTGACCTGAAGTATTTCTCTAAATTTACCACCTAAAGCTGGAGCCTGTTCCAAAAAAGATTATTACCCAATTCGCTGTCCACAGTACATGGTGCTATATAAAATGGACCCCAATTAAAATTACAAACTAGTTTTACTTTAGGCAAGTGGTTTGCGCTAAAACAATAGAGAAGAGAAAAATTAAGAAGCCTGATATTCAAGTTTATAACATAGAAAAGTGAGACTTCATGTTTCCTGACAATTTGTAATCTACTCTACATAACAAAAAATTAGACAAATTTCTGTGAATAGGCAAACAAAAATCCCCACAGATGATTCCACGAATGTAGCCCCTTGTCACTCTTTCCTGCTTCTTCTCGTTCAGAAGTAGTTTTAATTTTCTATTTAAGAGTATTTAGTTTTTACCATTTCCTTCTGTTTCCTTCTTAGTGCCTCCATCTCCTGCCTACAATTTACCAATTCAACATTCAACAAGCAATTTCACTCTGATAAATCACATCACCTAACTCTTATGCAGCAATTTTCTACTGCAGACCTGCAACAGCTGTACAAAAGGAAGAAAGTTTCAGTACTGAGTTTGTGTGAATTACACAGGGGAAAAGCACAGTATATACTTTATGTAAGCAAGAAAAGGAAGGAAAGGGTAATTTGTTCTGTCTCCTTTCACACCAGGAATTACTTTCTATAATACTGCTTTAATGTATTTTATCTGCAGATGGTTTCATTGTGCCAAGAAATAGAAAGTTTGCAGGGGTGTTTTTGGAACATATTGTTCATGTCACCCATGTGGTAACCTCACCTGGCTCTCTATTCACCCTTTCCTAATACTTTTTAAAGTGTTCTATATAACAGTTATTCATTATTGGTGCTTTTTTTTTTTTTTTTTTTTCTTTGGTCAGTGTAAATATAACTCTTTCTTCCATTAAAGAAATACATGCTTTATGAAGTTCTCATCTGATCTAGTTGCATGAATTTTTTGGTGTGTGTTTGCCAGTTCTGGTGAGGGGCCAAATAGGGACATAGTCATGGCCTGGCAAACATGCTGGGGGTGTTTGCTCAACTCTGTTGGGTATAGACCTAAAACGCATGTGTACTTTTTGACTGTTTGGTCTTCAAACTATCCCCAGAGGTCGCTATTCCCAAGACTCTCCCACTGCCACTGATATTCTCTGTGCTTTTCTAGATCAGCAGTCCCTTTTTAAGTAAGACAGAATACAGTATCAGGGAAAGGATATGGTTATAATACCCACACTGCAGCCAGAAAGAATAGGAAAACGCCTCACTGCTTTGTGAAGTGACACTTTTCCCACAAGAAACTTTATGAATTCACACATTATTTCGGCATCATTCTGCAAAATCTGTCATGAATGCTAAATTATATGAAACAATTATAATTTTCACTCCTCCAATCTATGAAAGAGTTGGAAATGCTAATTGCAAATCGGTTTGTTGCTCTAGTCACAGGATACAGGGGTGCATCACAGCATGATGGGGTACAGCCCATCAGTGCAGAATGCATTTCTGATCTTTTTCCCAGTTACACCTCCTTCTGTCACCTACAAAGAACCAGCCTGGGAGGGGACAATGCCCTGCTCTTCCATAAAAATTCTGCAGCTGGTTGCCTTTGGTTCTCCTGTAATACACTACAAAGTGTGTCACTTATCACCAACAGATTTAGGGGCTACGGCATCTGTTCCACCTAAGTAGAAGTGACTGAAGAACATGATTTCACTGACAACCAACAAAGACAAGGCTAAATATCATTATCATAATTTTTCCTACTATATTATCAAATCCTTGCATATCAAATAATTCTGACAGAATCTGTACTTTTAATAAAGAAAATAAAACTGTTATTTGTGACTAGAAAACAGCTATGGCAGTTTTGCCTGAGAAATATTTCAGCCACGAGACAGTTCCTTGTTCTGGTCTAAAAAGAGCTTTCACTACTAGTTCAAAAGACTCAGAGGTTTATTTCAGTTCAGATGCAAAATAAAGGTTTTCACTTATTGCATTTTGTGGAGACCATTGTGTTTATGTGAGTCAGTGATCAAAAGGACCCATAAAGATTAAAATTCTGACATTAAAAGAGTTCTTACATTGTAGCATATAAGGTCATGGACAAACACAAACTAACTATTAGTCTGACATTAAGTTTAAACAAGGAAAATGGCAAATGACTGAAGTTTATTTGCTGAAGATGAAAGGAGGAAGAACGTGTGTGGAGACAAACTTTTAAAATGTGAAAAACACCTAGTTTTTTAAAATAGACTATTTTGAACAATTTGTCATGAAGTAAAACCATCCTGTGTGTGTCTGTCAGGAATGCCTACAGTGCACACAGTGGACATGCAAGGCTTCTTCTTCACTCATTCAGTCAGAGAGCTGGTCAGCCCTATTCACTGAGCCCAGGAGGGTCCAGGATACATCTTTGATGGGAGATCAGATCAAGGTCCTAAAATCTGAGTAGTGTTATTGGCTGCTTCTCTGTGCTTTGTGGCTATACTTAGTCAAGTAAATTTGGTGGAATTTGTGTCAACTGTGTATAAATTTCAGTTGCTGTCATTGCTTAGACAACATAAAAATCTTCCAGGTGGAAATTTGTCCAACAAACAACTTCTGCAGAATGTTTCAGCCTCAGAGGAAGCATATATCTTCTTGCATTATCTTGTTGCATTGTCATATAATATTCATAGGCTCTGTGATTTCTTCCTCAAAATGTATTTTTGGTTCTCAATAGAAAAAAAGACCAGTTTTCTTACATTACAGTTTTGATTTGTTTCTCTCTCTCTTCTTTTTTTTTTTCCCTCATCAATTACGACAATAACAATAATCAGGGCTATGGAATTTTGCTTTCATAAGAAATGTTATTTACCCTTTGAACTCATCCAGCTTCTCCACAGGATATGCTTTCCTGAAGTCACTTGAGACTATTATTTTAATCTCCCATCATATTTTCTAAGAGATGAACACATAGTACCTGCTAATTGACGGAACTAGCTTTCAAGAAGTCAGAACAGCTCTTGTGGAAGTGTATCAAATGGTGTTTAATTCTCTTTCTGTTTGTCTCACATTTGACCTTGGGCTGAATTTCCTCATTTCTGAACAGTTTAGCGATCAACCGTGTTTCACTCCTTCATCTGGTCCAGTTATTATATACCAGAGATCAAAAATCACATTAATCCTGCACTCTAGAGACCTTCAATGGAGCACAATTTGTATGAATTTGTTTCATCTGTAGATGCCTGACATGGATTGGAGTGGACTCTCTGTTTCTGATTACACTTTACACCATTTATCTGCACCCACTGGCCAGCCCATAATAAATGGCCGTTGTCAATAAAATAGGCCATGCTCCTTAAGCTGTCTATGTTTTGAATATCAACCCAGCAGAGAAAAACATTTCTTTCTAAAGTGAAACACTGCTCTGGCCTGAATGAGAGGAGTAGATGAGCTCTGTCAAGCTCTGTCTTCTGTTGGTGGCCCCCCAAAATGTCCCTCTGAGAACATGGTTTCTCTGCAATACTTCTGCTGCTGGCACATTTTGCTGCCATCACAAACTTCAGCTCTTGACACAGAGCAAACCTCAACTCATGTAAGTCTTACCATGGCAGTGATGTTTGTTGGTCTGGACCAAAACAGGCTTCTACATGGGCTGCTCCATTTGCAAATGATGGTTTAGGTGCCATCATTAGTTCAATTCACAACAGGGAGAGATAGGAAAATGGTTAGTGTTCTTCACCTAAAGAAAATATGACAGGCTGTCATATTTTGAGTATGAGCTTAAATAAACCACAAGCTCACTTAGTTTCGCCCTGAAAAAAAATTTCAAGATTATTTTCTCTATTCAGCTCACTGGAGCACGTGTCGTAAACATGTCAAGAGTATGCAGTACTACATGTCAGAGTAAGTCTCTTGTTGTGTCTATACTTAGGGAAGTAAACACAGGGGACCTTACTTTCTGAGGAGGTAGGCATCTTTCTTCCCATTAATGTCACTTGTTACTTTTCTGTCAAAGAAACACAGTTATACAATAGTTTTGTACCTTTTCATATCTTTTTAGTGCAATGAAAACAACCTTCCTGTCCTTGGTGACCCAGTGTAAAAGTTACAAATTATTAATATAACTTTGTGGTCTGACTTTGATGCAAGCTGTGGTTAAGAAATTTCACATCCAAACAGGGTTTTAAGTGTTTTTGTTTTTATGGCTGTGCACCTGAAACTTCTGTTCCTGTTCTTCTATTTACATTGTGATCTGACAGCTATAATATTAAACACAGCCAAAGTAATTACAAGTAAATATAATTTGAAAAACTAACAATAAATCATCTCTATATACATTTGATTTCATAACATGTTGTGTCCTACCTAAAATAAATACTTATATTCATGGAAGTGCAACACATTTGATGTACCTTGAGGGGCTGTTAGAGACAAGTAGCAGTTTGTATGGTGGGAGGGTGATGAAAGCAGATCAGGGCAATATGTAAAGTAAAGGATGACACAGAAAAATTTTGTTCTGCTCTTTTCCCGAAACACAGAGTAAAAAGTGTGTTCACAATGAAAAGTCATGCACTGAAGGCTTGTTGGTAATGTCCCGCCTACTCCTGGACAGTTGTTCTGCAAGCTGGCATTTTGTGACTGTCATTGACCAAAGTAAAACTAATCTTTCAAGACAGCAAGAACTTGTGGAGACTGAGGCAAAGCAAAGAGTTTAGCCCTTTCCAAGAAAAGGTAGCAGTGTCAGAAAAGGAAAAAATAAGCTGGTTTCAAATTAGAAAACTACCATATTACATCAGAAAGAGGCCCCTGATTTGTGATGGTTGCTCTCAAACATAAACAGAAGACAGCAGCCTTGGATTCACCTTACCATCAGTGCTAGGCAGCTGTGGGAAGTGTGTGCTGAACAGATTGCTTGTTAAACAAACACACCTGGGAGAGGTAAAGGGAGGAAAATTGTCACAGCCTAGCTCTCCCTGCTCCCAGTACACCCTCAGATCTAACCAACTCCTGTTTATATCTAATTTGGGGTCGAAGCGGATTCCTGGATGGGAGACCAGTCCACAGTATGAGACCAAGGCAGTTTCTGGACGCGCTCTTTGGGCAACATGCCAAGGAGTGCACCCTGTGCAGAAGCTCACTTCCCAGATGTCACTTCTATTTCTCTCATCCAGGCTGCCAGGGCCTCACTCTAATGGCAGATTAAGCAAAATGGAGGTTAGTACATGGCCTACCATGCATCTTGACTCTGTGCTCACCGGCTTTCTGTATGTATCTAATCAGCAAACAGCAATTTTCCATGTAAAAGGCTAGACACTCAAACCTCCACACTCACAACTCATCAAAGACTCATCTTTATCTCAGCCATAAAATCATATATTGTCACAGCTGTCCTCATTATAAATGATAAACCCTGATGAACAGTATTATTTTGTTATGTTTGTGATTATTATTTTAAGCCACTAATTAATAATATAAATTCCTTTCCTCATTGTAGTTATGCTGATGAAATATTTCTATTATATATCTCCTTGAAAAATATCAAATCACCCTAAAGTTTAGGGAACACTTTAAAAATCAACCACATGGCTATCAGCTAAATAATAGTAAAGCAATCTATAAATGCCAAAACTTAATAATCAGAATTATTGCAGAACCCTAAGATACCTCAAGATGAGGCAATGTAACCAGAAACTAAAAACACAACTGGAAAAAAAAAAAGTCACTGCAATTTCCAAGACATTAAACCCCTACATGATGTCTGCATTATTCACATTTTAAGGTGTTTAAACTTTGATAACATGGTGACTTACCAGTAGCAAGATTTTACTGATTCAAACAACTGCATGTGAGAAATCCTCCTTTCCCATGAGACAAGAAATAACTTCAGAAGAGGGAGGGCAGTGGGTGGGTGGCGGGGGTGGAAATGCTTTGCCTCTCTTTATTTCTTTTTTTTGCCTGTATTTTGAGACCTGGTAAGAAGGAGATTTTTAGAGTGCGAATGGTCTCCTACTCCTTTATAATTATGTCAAAAAAGAAAATCCTTTGGATGTCATTTGTCATATATCAAGGTGTATGAAATGTACGGACTCAAACTAAAATATTTTTATGCAGCAAGAGGCTGAAGCAATGATATTTTTTCCTTTGGAATTATAGAAGTTTTGCATAAGAACAAACAGACTGGGTAAGACAAAGTCCATCAATCAAACTATTTATGGTCCATATTATGGTTTTCTAAATCTTTGTCCCTGGACTTGTCTAAGCAAAAATTATTTGAAAACACACTGGCTTATCTTTGTGAAATTTCTGATTAATTTCTGGGTACAACCACTTTCTTTGCCCCTGCACCACTGTTCCTGCCTTGCACAATTATCAGTGATATGATGGAGCATAAGTAATTCCCTGTTTCAGCTACACATTCACAGGGGATGTTCAGCACACCCCACACATCCCCTTCCAGATTCCATAATGGGATATCTCCAGTTTCTAAATGTAGCACATCCCAAGACCGATGAGCTTTTTGCTTTTCGCTGTAGTAAAGCATGTGCAACAACACAAAAATGGCACTTTTCCACACATAACCTTTTGATATCTCACTCCTGCAACACTCCACCTACCTGCTACACTCAGGTATTTTCTCTTGGCTAAAAGATGAATAACTATTTCACACAGACAATGAAGGGATCATATAGTATTTTTCAAGATCAGAGCTTAATTATAAATTATAAATTATAAATTATAAATCTTAAGAAATCCATAATGCAGTTATCACAGAGGAGTTAATTTCAGAACAGACTTTAACAATACTTCCATAAAAAGATAAGTGATCATATTTTATTTCAAAGGTCTTATTTACCATCCAAAACATCAACATGTTGTAGGCTCTTCAAAAAAATGGCCTCTCTAGTTCCTCTTAGCATATTTTTGAATAAAAATTATCTTGAGGAAAGGGAGAGACCCCAACAAGAAACATGTATTGACACAGCTGTATAAAATAAGGCAGTTAATTACAGAGACAGAATGCAGATATTTCTAATGAAACAACAAGCCACACAAATATTCGCTAAGAAGCAGACAGTATACAACAAACAATAGGGTTTCTGCCTTTGCAAAACCTTATGGATTACGTATCCTGCAGTCTGCATTCTTGATGACAGTTGAATGTTTAAACAAACCAAGGTGAGCACAGGTATGGTGCAGAGGGAGGACACATTTTCCTCCACCAGCACAGGATATGTGACAGCGGGACAGAGGTTGGTAGATAAAACATGCATTTATAATATGGGGAATGCTGACCTCCCTCAAGTCATCCATTGTATGACTGCACCACCTTCCTTCTGCATAATGTTAATAACTTGTTTCCTTTTATTTTCTTTTCTTGTTTTCTTTTTCTTTTCTTCGAAAAGAAAAAATTCACAAAAATTCTGCCTCCAGCCTACCCTGCTCCCTGGCTGGGGGTGCTGGGAGGGACCCAGGTCGTGCTCACCCCTCAGTGTCACCATAACCTGAAAAAAGTTTGAACAAGTAAAACATTTACATGTTTATAACGAATTTCAGAATCTTTTCTGCATATGGTCATGGTTAGTTCGGACCAACAAGTGTAAGCTCCAGGATAACAGTGGCCTTACTAGAAAAAACAAATTTTTATCCCCATCTGCTTGGAATGAAAAGCTGTTTTCAGTTCCTCACCTGTTATTCCTTCACATCTTCCACATGAACAAATTGTATGTATTGACTTTTCTTTTACCACTGAAAATTACTGTGTTCTTCTATAGTTTCAAAGTCAGGGTCTTGGGCTACGAAGAATTTTATATATTAACCAAAAAAAAATATGTTCTTGTGTGGCTGAAGGTATAAGAAGGATATTATATTTCATTATTTCCTCTCCTAACCTTCTGATCTTGTATGCAGTTCTGTGTTTTCTGCTTACAAGGGAAGGCTCTTTCTCTAAAAGAGATTATGAACTTCTTATAGTTACTCATCTCTCTTTGCAAGAATCCCATGCATCTGATCGAGTGTCTCACCTATCCAAATTTTTATTCATCTTCTGGGGTCCTAACTCCTTGGAAGAAACTGAGAGTGGAGCTCTTTGCATCCAGGAAACTGAAATTTGGAGCAAAAATATCTTCAGTGACTCATCAGCATGTTTGGAAAACACAAGAAAGATTTATGTGCCCCTTTTGTGGTGTTAAGAGCTGATTTTCTGTTTTATCCTGATGCTCCCTGAAGTTTTCTTTCCACTCTAACTGTGAGAACCAATTCAGAAAGGCAGTTTTATTCATTTAGGCAGTAATTATTCAGAAATTTCACAGCATTTATGTTCATTTGATGCAATCTTCCACAAACACCTGCTAGTACACACTGTTCAGGGTCACTCTGACATTGTGTAAGCTTTCAAATAGAATAACAAACCCAAATCAACAGATCCTAGTGGGAATGGCTCCACTGTTCACTCTAACACTCTCTGCTGTGCAGAGCTGGAACAGAAATAAAACAAATCTTCTTAGACAAGTAATTAGTGTTTCATAATATATGGGAGTATGTTTTCAGCCCTCAGATGTTCATGGCCCTTCTCAGACAGGAATACAAATTGTCTTCTCCCCAAAATGCAACATTTCTATCTTTAGCTCAACTGACTCAGAGTCTTATATAAATTTTATTTTGGACAGGCTGCTCAAAGAGCATATGTATTCAAAATTTTTATCAGAGTTATATGGCATAGGTTTGAGTTTTTAGGGGAGGGTCATGAGATTTTTTTCCTTTCTGTTTTACCACAGTAAAATAGGTATTATCAAAGGTTTTGAAAAAATTATCTCTCTTGGCTTTGTTTAGAAGAACTTGCCCAAGGATGGATTCTCATTGCATGGATATGCATTGCAATGCAGAGCCTTGGAAATCAAACTGTTTTCCTCCCATATTTCGTCTGAGAAAGTAGCTATATTTTGTGTTGCCACACATCACTCAAACACTGAGCACTGGCCCAGCTCAGGGTCCCCATCATCCCTGAGCTGGACTGTGCTCACCCCTCCCATGCTGGTTTGACCTTGTCCTGAAAATAAGCCACTCATTTACTCTCCACTACCCTTCCGCACACCCAGCAGGA
Organism: Passer montanus; assembly: GCF_014805655.1. NCBI lineage: Eukaryota > Metazoa > Chordata > Aves > Passeriformes > Passeridae > Passer > Passer montanus. The sequence goes on from NW_024373812.1 coordinate 1,832,385, forward strand.
TGGGGGAAAGAATATGAATAGCAAAAATAAGATAAATACATGGGTTGAGGGGAAAAAAAGAGGAAAAAACCAAGCAAGTGATGCACATGAAATCTTCTGTGACCTCCCACAAGCACACAATGTCTAACCTGTCCCTGAGCCAACAGCTACTTTGGGAAGTTCTGCCTGCTCCCACCGACTTCTTTTGCTGAGCATGATGTTATACAGCACGGAAGACACCTTTGGACAGTTTGGGTCAATACTCAGTCTGTGTCTGTCCCCAGTCTGTTCCCTACCCATGGCCTACTCTCTGAGGAGATCGGAGCGAGAAAAGGAGAAGACCTTAATGGTGTACAAGTACAGTACAGCAACATTCAAAGCACTGGCATGTTATCAGTCAAAAATCCAAACCATAGCACCATGAAGGACCCAATAAAGAAAATTAACTTCCCTCCAGCCAGTTCCAGTACACCCACTACACATCAGTGGTGAAGAAATCACTTACGTGGAGGTATCTCACCTGCTGAGCCCACCCAGTCAGCTAAAGCATCCAAAACACAGAACCTCCATCTCAGCTTGGACTGTTGGCCTCAGTAAGGTGCAACTCTACTGCAGAAATGACAGAGACCTGAAACAAAATGGTAGATGAAACTGCTACAGTATGTCAGCACTTTGCATTTAATGGAAAATGAGGCTGTTTCCAGTACCAGAGTTGTTTGTTTGTTGCTTATTTAATATTGACTCATTTAATGAGTAATGACTCCTTTTTCTTTTAGCATCTTTTTTCTTGATACTTGTTGTCTCAATGTAGTGGAAGGCTGAGACAACATCCCTAACCTCTGCATGACCCTAGTAACTACTTTGTAAGCTTGAATTGTTTTTGGAAGGAGCATTTGATCTTCCTAAATTCACAAAACCACAAAGGAACATCTGAGCTAAGGACAACTAACCACTCTACATCTCTAACTCCCTAGACATAACTAAAGCTATGCCTGTATTGTTCATGCTGTATTTTTGCATTCCCTGTTCTAAATTAGTCTGCAACAGCTGCTATTATGCAATTGCTCTCAGCAAACCTGTTCTACTAGAATGGTTTACCTGATACCAAGTCCTCACTGCTTTCACAGAAACATAAACATATAATTTATTTCCTAGCTAATGCACTCATCATGAAGAGATTATTCATTTCCTTGGCTGTAGCTGGGTACTTATTTGAAGATTATGGCCATATTTTTTGCCTTGTTTGCCCTGCTTTCATTTCTGTGGGTGATGCAACACCAGTTAATCCAATGTTTTTTCAGAAACCATGCTTTGTAGACCTGTAGTGATTCCTATTGCTCTCTTCTCTCCAGTCACAATGCCTCAAAAGAGGTGGAAAACTGCTGCCCTGTAGGGTCAGACTGGTGGGTCCATCTATCCTTCTATTCTGGTTTCAACAGTGAACACTGGAAATGAGCAGAGGGAGCACACAAGCCTGGCCACTTAGACAACACTAAGCAGAACAAAGGGGTTTGGATTATTATTGCAGGGTAGAGAATTACTTATTTATCTCACTGTGAAGTTGAACCATCAAGCAGTCACTGCAAACATGAAAAGATGTATGCCCATGACTTAACAGGATAGTTCACAAGTTTGTCTGAGAGAAGGTCTACGGACTACTAAGTTAGAGACACACAATTATCAGCAACAGTATGAAGTTTTTTTCCCAGTTTCTTCTGCATTGTTGAATCAGAAATCAATCCAAAGTTTCCCCAAATGTAACTCAGTATTTTTGCTTTCTGTGTCAAAAGAAGCCAGAAAGTTTAGTAAGTGTTAAATGAACCAATATTTAATTTTAAAATATTTACATTTATTTTAAAACATAAGTGGATTCTGTTTAAATTTTGGATGAAGATCAAAGACCTATTTTATTTTTTTTTTCATTCAAACTAATTCACTGATAAAAGTAAAGCAATCCAAAGGCCTCAGTAATAAAAAATTGTAGTAAAGACAAGTAAAATGAAGTTGCAAAAGAGTGATGAGTGAATAACAATTGATGGAAAAATGAGTTGAAAATCACTCAGGGGATAATGCAATAAACCAAAGTATTACAAATGTTTACAGCCTAAGAACAGAAATATTTGTCTCTCCAAGCAGCATAACTTTTTCAGAAAAAATAATTAGAAATTGTATTGCTTCCCTTACAGGGTTAATGAAAAAGACATTAAAAAATATATTATCTGGATTACAGCTGTTATATTTTAAAATACATCTCATTATAAATTTACTTCAGTTGCTAACATGCATCTTGTAAAGCCACCAGTCGTGTATTAATTTATAAAAATGGGGTTTTTTTCCAAAAACAATTTATTCCTCGACAGAAGAGCACATGGCCCATCATACATATGCACCTCTTAGTCAGAGTCACTGCTGAAACTTGATCATCCTGCACTGCTGGTCTACAGAGTCAGCCCCCTCCGTATCTGAGGATCACTAAGGGAACTCATGGTGCTGGCAGCACAAATCAACATGTGAGGTGCAGGCTGTGATTGACATGAAGGCTAGGAAGAGAAACAACTACAAAAGCAAAAGTTAGTGTACTGTGAGCATAGCGTTAATAGCTGCTGTAATCCTTAAATATGATGCTCACACTACATCACCTGGACTGGCCTGCACCTGCCCTGCACCTGGCTTACTTTTCACCCGTGCAAGCAATTATCAGAGTCTCTTTATAATACAATATCTTGTGCACAGAGGACACAGGGAGACTCAAGTAAGTTTTACATAGAAATCTTTAACTAGATTGGTCTTGGAGAAAAAAAGACCATCCAGCCTTTGAAGCAGCAGAGGTAACTTGCGCCTTTGGAATTCTTTCCCCGTCCTGAGGATACTATATGGGCATAGGGACTGTCAAACATATGCTGTTGTAATTCCAGATTTTTCTACCTTGACTAACATTCAAATACCCTCTTCATTAAAATACATCTTATCTGTATTTAGTCCTGTATGTAAGAAAACTTTTTTATAAATTTAATCAGACTTTACTGTTACTTCAGAGAGTTTGTACAGCTAAATTATTTTCATTAACTTAGTTTGTTTATTCTAATTGCTAAGTGAATCATACTATTCTCAGTCATTTATTATTAAAATTGCCTCAAGATGATCAACAGAACCACTTAACTTCAAATATTTCCATTCCTTCTCTCTTCTCAAAATGATTGAATTTCAGAGGGTGAAGTACCTGGGAAATAGTATATAGAAATATTGAAATGTGGCCACAAATAAAACTATACAAACACCTAAACAGGTTTCTTTAATTATAATGATGTACTTAGGAAAGAAAGGAAATCTAGCAGTGCAGGAGGATCTCTCTGGCAGCATGTATTACAGTGATGACACATTTATTAAAATAACTAACTGGCAGCCTCACTGCAGTAGGTGCTTTGAGAGTTTAGATGGAAGGCAGACGCAAGGCACTTGGGTCAGCAGGAGCCAGCAGATATTTGAAAATAGGATCTTCTGTTAGGAAGGATATCATTGAACCTTTTTTCTAACAATACTGCTGGTGCCTTGCTCCCGTCTGCTTTTGAAGCCTATCCTAAATCTTCACATCCTTCCTTTGAGTTTCTATTCTTTTCTTCTGTCTCCTTGTACTGACCTATTTCTATGTGGTATTTTTAACAATTCATTTCCCTGCAACCTATTCCCTGCCTCATGTTCACTTTAGTTAAATCAAAATACCAGCCTGGAATATTGCAAACATCACAGAGCATTGTCTGACTCCTGTCAAACTTCTGGCTGAAAGAGTCCGGAAATACATGAATGTGGATATGGTTTAAGCCCATAAATAAACAATTACCTAGCAAATCCTTTTTTAATCAATCTCTTTCTAATATTTTGAGAACCTGTTTTCAGACTCTTTTGTACAGTTTTACACTTGAAATATGTAGAGAAATAAAGTTTCTGTTCTCAGCTCTAACAAGGACAGAGGTTTCCAAACTTTCTACTTAACAGCTGGTCCACAAAAACAAATTTCCTCCCTGAGTTAGGAGTGGCAGGACTACATAAGAAATTGCATTTCTGCATTTTTGATGTAAGATTCAAGTCATATTATTTTAGATACTGTTAAAAATATTAATCTGCACTCTCTGGCATTGCATTGTCTTCACAGAGGACGTATAAAACATGGCTCTGTCAGGAAATGTTTTAGAAATCCCAGGTTTTTTGTCTCACTCCTCAGAAACTCTCTGTTACATAGGTTATTCTGTTCTTTATCAGAAAGGCCCGAGCGTTAATTCTGCACTGGAGTTTTGATTCGGTGCTTTGGCATACACAGTACTATGTCAGTGGATCCACAATTAAACCGTGTAATGAGCTTTCAAGTGTAGCTCAGGGGTGGGTGACTGTAAAAGGGACTGAGCAGGTGGTTTCTACCAGCAAAACATTTGAGAACTCAGCATTACCTATAACTCATGCTCTCGCATGAGGAGTAGCTCCGAATTCTGAGCAACTATGAGCTGTGTATCCACAACTGCTATTTACTTTATTTGGTGATTCACAAAGATCTCTGGATGGTAGAATTTCAAGAGAGAATTTCTGACAGGTACTCCCTCAGTCTTAGATGGAGACAAAAGTTATACTGTAGTAAATGTTGTTTTGCAGGTCCATCAGGATTCCAAGCCATTCCAGGATCCAATCCATTGCAGGACCCTAAATTCCTTCTGGGAAAGGGTATAAGACTAATAGTGAACATACTTCTATGTCTGTATGATTCAAAAGGAAAATATATGTTTCTCAAATCTAATAATCATATAAATATGAATAATTTAAATAATTATCTTGTTTGTTATATTACATATTTTCTTCTACAAATATTTTAACCAAATATGACAGAAATAGAAACATTTTTCTAAAATCAGGCTTCTAAAATGTCTCTTAGAGAAAACTATAAGGAAATTGCTCTCCAGAACTTTGTGTTGTGGCTCCGGTTCTTCACAACAATGTGATTGTCCCTCAGGCAGCAAGACCAGCCCAGTAAAGCAATATGAAAATTGTACTAATACTTACTGCTCCAGAGCACTTCAGACCATGTTTTATTCACAGCAATTGTCAGTCTGGAAGAGCTAAGCAGAAACCTTTGGCAAATCACACAGTCATCAGAAAAGAATAATGATTGTCAATTGTCATATTTGATGAAATTATTTAGAGTTTACATATTCATTCTCTTCTGCAGCAGCCATTGATGACAGTGACTCAACTTTCCTGAATTGTCATTAGTACAGTAGTAGTTTCTCATTGGTTCATCATTATGAACTTCGTGACACTACTGTAGACAAAGTTTTCAATAATGTGTTTTGACAAAACATGAAGAAAATAAAGTCTGATGCACTTTGCTCAAGAAAGTGGAATTTATGTTCAGGATAACCTTAGGGAAACAGGAGACTTTGGTGAAGGTTACAGCTCTGATGATGACCTCCAGTGACTTGGCTGTCTTTCCTTTCTGGGTCATATTGGTGTGAAAGGCAGAGACAGCTCTGAAATCTGCTGAAGAACCACCCAGCAAGAGCCTGTACACACCCAAATTCCTCACGTCTACTGTTCCTCAGCCTGTTCTGCAAACAAATCCCACAGCAAGTGAGACTGAAAAGGCTTTGACTTCATTTAGCTCCTTGTTAGCCAAATCCTTAGTGTGCCATTCTGATAGAGGAATGTCACCCTGCCCACCTTAGGGGGTTGAAACTAGATGATATTTAAGTTCCCTTCCAACCCAAACCATCCTAAGAAGCTCTGAGTAGCTCTTCAGCTATTTTTGTGTTTAGCTGGTAGGGATTCTTTACTACTGTTTTGGTAATAAAGTGGTTTCAGAAAAGTAGAGATACTTGTATCTTAGTAGAGAATACTTATATATATCCCAAGCCACTTAGAAATCTGTTGAACGGCTTTGGATAGAAAATTATCATTTTGCACAATTTAAAGGTCAGATTCCAAGTGGAAAAGGACGAATAATATGGCAAATATGGAGAGTTCTGAAGTATACCGAAAGGGAAAAAAATAAATATTTCCCTGTTCCTCAGCAATAAGATGCTTGGTAATTGTTTTCTCTAGCAACTTTTATAGTAAAAAATGAAAATATAACTATTCAACTATTCCCTTTACCTGAGAGCTAGCAGAGACCAGCTGCAAGAGAAAGTCCAGGGACAAATGAAAGCTGTCCCTATTCAAGGGAAACCGGATTTGTTTCAAGTGTTTTCTGTAATAGAATTTTTACAAGACATAAGTGCAAATGCTTAGTAAACAAAGAAAAGAATTAGCCTGAGAGAAAACTTTTTTTTTTCTTCCCTGCAGATATTATAATTGTGATTCAAGTCAGATTTCTTCAACACAAAGCAGCTCATACTTGAGGGCAAACTAAATGTCTGACCTCATCTATTCTAGCTAAAGAAGACTCTGAATTTTGCATACAAGGATGCTGCATGCCTGTTCTGCAGCTCTGGATCATCTCCTCCTGCTCCAGATTAAAATTAACCTCAGATCTGGTCCTGCTCAGAAAAGAGGGTGAATTTTCAACTTTTCCACCCATTGTATATGTCTCATGATAAAACTTAGTGTAATTTTCCAAGCAGTATCCATCTGGAAATAAGGTCTCTTGGCTACAAATATTAATTATGCAGTAGTAAGCATTCAAGCAGAGCAACCAATACAACTATGTTCACAATGGTGAGCCATTCAAGCCTGTGAAACAAATAGAAACATAAATACAGAGTTAATGAATAATTTTGCTTCTTGCAAATGCACAAGACACTTTAGGAGTTTTACATCTCCTGCATTGTCAATTCTACATAACATTTTTCAATATTCCAGTGGAGCCAAGTGAAACATTGTTTACCAAACATTTTAAAAAATAAGGCAGTTTGATGATAAGAATGAAAAAGTTATAATATTTGCAACACATTTTACTGTTTGAATGAAATACATTTCCTTGCTCATTGAAGACTCTGTTCACATGCATAGTAGCCAGAGAAGTCTGATTTCATTGGTCAAAATCATATTTATTCAAAAAATTTGAAAAATAATTTGATCAACTTTAATATTTGGTGGAGATGTGGAAGGCATTTCAGAAGAAAGGAATCAATACTGCAGCGAGTAAAATGCAAATTTGACATTAGCAATAATTCTGTCACATTTCCCTCACACCCTTAAAAAATAGATTTATTTTCCCAACACATTAAAAAGTAAATGTAACTCTAGCTACCTTAATAAACATAAGCCCTACCTCAGACTCTTTGATCTTCAATTTCTCAGTGCTGTTTAAGAAAAACACTCAGTGAGGCTTGACACACTGTTGGTACAAACCAAAATCCCATGTGGACACAAAAACAGCGGGGGTACTTGTACATGACACACAGAGGACAAAGCTTGAAAGTGTTATTGCTACTTAAAAGAGGATTCACGATGAATCCATGTGAATGTGTTTTTATTCCATTAAAGCAGAAAGGGTTAAAATACTACACTTGAAAGGAATGTTGGGACAAAAGAGCAGGAAAAATGCTTTTTTATTTTACACTACCACAATGGGCTGAACCAAAACTATTATAGCTTTATAAATTTAAAATCTTCTCACCAACATGCATAATGAAAACTTGTAGAAAGAAACAAATCCTGAATTCATTTCAGGTGAAACTACTCAGAAAATTTAAAAACTGTATGCACTTTAAAATTACACATTAAAATGCAGCTGCTTCCTCAGCTTTGAGTAAAGGCACTTTTGCTAGTTCCAAACCTAGCTTGTGTTAAAAAAATAAGGAAGGACAAAAGAAGGTGGAAAGTACTTGAAAGCTGGAGTAACTCTGGCTTTCATTCCTACTGCTGCTGTTTGCACAACACTTATTAATGTTGTGAGTTTCTTTACAATTTACTGCCAACAACAAAGGAACGGCAGGTTCCCTTTTAGTCCAATTATGACCATTGTCCACAATTCCCTTGGCTCTGAATTAAAACATGCACACCTGGCACTGAGTGCACACCTGGTTCAAAGGTTCCAACCAGTCCCAGCCCAGGGTGGGCTGCAAGGTCCTGGTTTACGGTTTAAGTCAATCATAAACATTCTTTCCTCAGCAGAAAACATATTTATTGAAATATTTGCCATGGTACAGAGATAAGAATGATCTGATCAGGTTTTAGTGCTGTCAGAGAGTAATGAATATTCATTTAGTTGCAAAAGCAACCCCAAAAAAACCATAAACTCTCCACAAAATTTTTGAAGAATCTTGATCTTAAAAATTAAACAATCAAAACCCAATGGACATTGGGAAGCATGATTGCTTTGGAGCCTTTTCCATTTAAGTTCTCATTTCCCAGCTACTGTGGTACAAAGGTATTATAAATGCAAAAAAAAAAAGACGGATTTCATATTGACAGATTAGTTTAGTAAGATAAACACATAAAGTGCTTAAACAGTGTACAACAAAGCAGGTGTTTTTCCTTTCAGACTAGGGTTTATAAAAGGTATCGTAAGTATCTTTGAATCCAAGAAAGTTACCTTGTTTTTTCAGTTACAATAAAACATCTGAGGATAATCAAAGACACCTTTGGGTAATATTGCCTGATTTCTAATTCAGGAGGAGAAGGCAATAGAGATTTATTTTACATGCAACATAAACATTCAGCCTGGAATAAACAAGAACAAAAGAACTTTTTCTGTTTTGATTTCAAAGATAAGGGCACCACTAAGTATGTAAATTCATCCTGTTTTCTAGAAATGCTAATGGGTTCATGTTATTGCTTAGCCAAATGATTCAAGGTATTCTAATTCCTTGTCAGGTTTAATTTGTTTTCCAGAAAGTGAGAGATAAAACTTGATGCCTGAGTAAATATATACATTTTCCTTACAGGTAGTTCTTAGGTATTCCTGATAGAGCACAGGTGAATTCACTTCTCTTAATACTGCTTACAAGAATCTATTTAATTGCAGAATTGGAGCAAAGGAGGTTTTAAATTTGGAAAATAATATAAAGCTTTGTTTCCTACCATGCAATAGATTTGCATCTCCCTTTCTTTTAGCTATTTTGTTCTGGTACAGCATCCTGCCTGAAGTATTACATGATGTGGCAAAGAATCCACCCAGTCTGGAAGAAAGAGGGTTCATAAATAGATTGTTATTTTAAAAGAGTTAATTTCTACAAACAAATCTGTAGGTACCACTCTGTTAGGGATTCAGTCCTTGCTGAAGGTGTATGCAGCTCCTGCTCCAGGGTCCATATTTAAGGCAAGTACCCAGAAAATTCTGTCTCCAGGAATGACCCTCAGGTGCAGAGTCCATGATATGGTGGAAACAGAAAGACAAAGGTATTTTAAAATGAAGTTATTTTAGAATTGCTGTTCCAAGTAATATTATTTTTGTTTTAAATACTTCTATGTAAAACACTGAGGTTGTTTTGGTCGATTGCACATCATGAATGGAAAGATTTGTGTTTCTACAAGAACTTTTAAAATGCATTTTTGTTTCAGTTTAAAGCAGTGAAAATGGGCAAAGTTATTTTTAGAAAGCAGAAAAACAAACTGACATCCTCAGTCCCAACGGTGATTAGAGTCTGCAAGGCAGTGAAGGCTTCCCAGAGGAATCAGGACCTACAGTGGGAGGGCAAAGGTTAGCATGGCTTTTGATTGCAGAATATGCTGGATTAGAAGGGACCCACATGGATCAGAGTCCAGCTCCTGGCCCTGCACAGACCCATCCCCAAGAATCACAATCTGATGGCTCCGTAGCCACCTATTTCCAGTACATAATGCCAGGAGAGGAGGAATGCCCTTTGTTAAGTTTCATGAAGGTCTGACATGACACCTTTTTTTGTGCTAAGGTTGAACAAGTCAGTTATAAATAAATTGTGGCAAATTTGAGAACAAGACTGCAGGACCTTAGCAGACACTCAATCCTGTTGTCTTGTCTTCTGGCACGGACCCTCACAAGGATTCTCATGGGCCATGTGCCGGACACTGCTGCCTTTGCTGGCAGATTGCAGTGCATCATCTTCACGTAACACACCTAACAGCTGCACCAATTTTTAATTTTCAAAATAACAGTGTTGCCCTTTAGTGGCACTTAGGAAGGTCAAGTTAACCCAGATCATCCCAGGTTTTCATGCTGCTTCTCTGTTTCCTGACTCCAGCAATTTCTTATCAGCAGGGAAGATTCCACACAGTACAGTTTCTGGAAAAAAATGCTATTTTCCCACTATGAAAAGCACTTAAAGGTAAGATAAGTCCTAAAGAACACAGATGGCTAAGTAAAAAACACAGGAAGAAGAGCCTTCAAAATTTTCACCTGTTGAGGATCTTTCAATCTTTCCCTCGCCTAATTTATTCCTGTAATCCCTGGAAGAAGGGAATAAGAATGAATGAGCTCTTCAGTCCTAACACCTTCCAGCCATTTTAGCCTTTCCCAAATCCTCCCACCCGCCTCCCAGTCAAATGAATTATCACCAATAAAGGGATGCCGGCATGCCTGTTGCAAATTATTTTTACGTTTTAAGTGGCAAGCTAAGGTTACCTTAAGAGAGAGAGACAGCAAACACATGATGAATGAAAATTTGCAGATGTGATGACAATTGCCAGAATTTAATTTCTTAAAGGGATAAATAACCACAAAATTGTCTGTTTGTTAGTTTGTGTTTTGGATTTTTTTCCCCCTTTTTTCTTGTCCATTTAACTAATTCTTTGCATGTATCTAATTGTTTAATTCCATCCAGAGCAAGGATATTTTTGATATGTATAAGAAATTATACTAGAATACATTTTGGGAAAGAAAATTGAAAGCTAATAGTAACAATGATAGTAATATCTGTCAGTCTATGAAATAACATGTTGTGGGAAGGCCAAAATTTAAAAAATAAAAGGTAATTGAAAAAGCAAACAATGAACCATACTGTGATTTTTAGGAGTTTCAGTGCAATTTATACACTGATTCTCTGCATTTTTGAGCTGGTTTAGACAGCCTAAGACAATTTCTTTTCTCTCCCACATTGGCTGCAATTTTAGCTTCCTCTTTTACAGGTCCAGAAGATCAAGGTTTTTTCCTGACAAAATATTTCAGCAAAAAGGATTATGTTTTGTTGGAATAATTCATGTGTAAGTGATAATAGCAGAGATAATTAATTCAACCATAATTGAAACACATTAAATTTTTTCAATGTATTTTTCCATTTAACACCAGCTTATGTTCAGCCCTGCCAGTACCAGAACATGCTTTTATGTTTTGGTGTGAGCTGATGGTTCTTGGCACACTTGAGTGTGAACATTTCCATTCAAGGAGACAAGAAGACAGTGTATGGAGGAGCAGTATTGTAAAGTCAGTCTTGCTCTGTGTGTCCGTGTCGTGAGCAATCTGCTGCAATGCTGCGTGTGGCTGAACCTCTGAATGAAACCATGAACAGACACAACATGAAAACATCTCATGCAGTGTGCCAGGACCTGAGCAGATAATAGGGAGAATTTTGTACAGTGCTGCACATCAATCCTCATGTCATCCTCCTATCTTGCTTAGTTCTGGTCCAATGAGCAGGACTAGAAATAATAAAAGCAAAGCCCAGCTGCACTGCTAGCCAAGTAATTTGTTCTAGACAGATGTTCTACTTGAAGACACAGTATAATAACACAGGCTCATTTCAGAAAGGCTGACAAGCAATACTGAGACAGTTGTCAATGAAACATCATCTACATTCAGATGAGAGATGAAAAAGTCAATACATGCCAACCAATAATTTCAGTCCCTACCAAATCTGTCTGTTCAAGTTCTTTTCATTGCTACAGTTTTTTAAAATAAGACTTAGTTCTGCTTTGTATATTCCAAATTACTTATGTTTCCATTTTGAAAACTAGTTAGAAATATACCTGTGTTCATGAACTGCATCATTGCCTCAAGTCCATTCACAGTCTTGAAACTATATCTTTAAACATAAACAATGTGGGAATACACAGAAACCCTTGCAGCATCGAGCAGTGTCTGACTTGCATGTCCCAGCATCAGAATCAAAACATCTCTCTCTGTGTTAGTCTCCTGGAGGCTGTGTTCAGGGTGCTTGGTGGTATAGCTGTCATTGAAAATGAAACCTGTGATTTTTTTCACGTAAAATAATGCAGTAGTTTTTGCCCAATTCAGAACTCTTTCATTTTCCACTAACACAATTCACTTTCTTCAATGCCTATGAAAGTATTCTTTGTATGCCTCAAAGCATGGAAAATATATGTCCTGTTTCTGCAGCAATATAAGAATTTTTTTTCATCGTCATCCTCCCTTTGCAGAAATTTGAGATATGCCTGTACAGAATGTGTGAGCTCCCACTGGAGCATGAAAGTCCCCATTAACTGATTCCTTCTTGGTCCTCCCTTTGCCAATCCACAGACTTGTCAATAACACTGCCATGTAATGGGATCTCAGTCTTTTCTAGAAGCACCAAAATTTAGGAGAAAAGCAGAGACATCTTATATTCTGTCAGCCTGAAGCAGAACTAAAACCAGAGTTCCATCAACAATGAAATGGACTGGAGTCTTCATGACTATGTTCTCAAGAGAAAAATGTTCTGGCCTGTTCTTAAGAGGAAAAAATATCTCATAGGCAAATGATATCTGAAATTATATTCAAATGAACTTATTTTGATATATTTATGACTGCTCCATAGCACAAAAGGAAGCACAGGAGTGTGAGGGGATAGGGGAAGAGAAACACACAGCACACTCAACAGTGATTTTATAGTTCATATAAATGGGTAATTGACCACTTGCTTCAGTTTTACTAGAATGCCATCTGATTTTGCATTACAATCCTGATAAAGCATGTTCAACTAACCTGCATTTCATTTTTAGTAGAATTTGCAATGTAGTTTGCCAGCCAGTCCTGTTCAATCAATGACAAGAAGGGAAAGAAATGTTCTAGGATGTTTCTGTTAATCTGCAGGATGAATTTCCATTATTGTTTTCACTGTTTTTGCATAATTATGCCCAAATCTTGTTGCCATATTGCTTAAAGCCCATCTGGGCCAGAAAACCTGCCACTGGGCAAGAGAAAACCTGCATCATGTCTGTTTACAGACATAAGACTTGCCACCAGCCCAAGATTTCACTTTGGTTCTCAGCCTCTTTATTTAATTATTTTTGGATGGTTTTTGTTCTTTTTTTCAATCTGGAGATAGAAGATGACCTTGGAGATTTGAAATCTCATCAGTTTCCTTTTGGAGACGTAGAATTTATATACCCTTCTGGACATCTTTAATGAGTCTTAACTGGAATTCTGACTTCAATATAACTTCAAAGTGTCTGCACAAAAACCACCAAAAGCCATAGAAGAAGTACACCCTTCCTTATCTCTAGACATTCCCACTGCCTCGTCTCTTCATGACAAACCTTTCTCAATGTCCCACCAGCACATTAAACTTTGTGTGGCTGAACTGAACTCTTTAAATCTTTTTCCACTCTGTTGAAGATGGCATTGGCACACTCTACTGCTGGAGCTCATGACCAAGGAGGGGGTTTTGCAGCACAGTGGCCCACAGGCTGTGTAAACACAACTGCTCTATCTGCTGACATCACGTGGAAGCTGATGCATCAGTAACTATTTCTCTGAGCAGAGTCTAAATTAATTATTCATTGACAAGCACTCTCAGTGTCTTTATAACATATTTGCAAAGTGAATCATTATTTTTAGGTGGCAAATGGACCAATTAATATGCCAAGGAAACTAGTGAGACTGTCAAGTACTGCCTGATAGCTGAAGTGATAAAATACCTCTGATTCTGTCCCTAAACCTCTCATCCCTTGCAATGGTTCAGAAAAGGTATTGTCCTGTTGCTCCTCTTTCTGTCCCTTCTTGCCAGAGTGATCCCCTGCCATCTCACATACAGATGTCCACCTCCCTGAGGAAAGGCAACACTCTTTGTGTCACCAGCAAGGTCTCCACACAAGAGAAGGGCCATGAGGGGACCCCCAGACATCACAGTATGGGAGGCCAGTGGGGACCCTCACCAGAGAAAGAGTCCATTGCATTGTTCCCCCTCCCTTTCTCTCACTCTCATCCTCTTCTGTATTCACCCCAGAATTAATTTACTATAACGGTAGTAAAATATTTGAATGGAGTTACTCAAATTGTGACCACAGCCTGAGTAAAGTAGGAAGAACAGGCATCAGCTGGTGTTTTTTCCTTTTTTGTTCCCCCCTTACGCCATCCCATCCTCCCTGCCTCAGTCATCTCAGCAATCTTGTTCCCTTCATTCTCTGTTGGTAAATGTTATTTTACTGGTCAATTCTCACCTTGCAAATGCCTTTCCATGACAAGAAACAAAACCACTAAGTTCGGTAACATCAATACTTTTTTTTTAGTTAAAGTATCCTGAGAAATCCCTCACATACAGATGTTCACCTCTGCGAAATCCTGACCCTGCCCCGTACAGACGTTATAGAAGTTTTGGTTCTGCTGATACAGATATTGGGGTCCTTCAGGTTCACATTAGAGTTATGTTAGCGTAATAGAGAAAATAATCAACCAATGCTCTGACTGAATCTTTAAGATTCCTGAATTACCAAAATACAAGTTCAGCTCACGCATTTGCACACCAGATTCCTACATCTGCTTAGGAGAAGACAACAATGCTTATACCAGTATTTCAGTGATGGCTGTCACAGGGAAACAAGCCTCAAAGCCTTTGTGACCATGGCCTCCTACTCTTTGCTGTTTTTTGTTGGGAGGTGGATTAGTTGTTTAGATTTGTTCCTGTAATTTTACCCTCGCTAATGCAAAGGGGCTTTCCCCATCATAAGGCTAAAAAGGCAGCAAGAGAATGAGTCAGAAGAAAGAAGGCATGTATGACTGAAGAGACTCACAAGGTTTACTTGATTGATTACTCATTCTGGGATCTCCTTGCTCCTTCTGCAAGCCACCTCTGCTCCTTGACTGTCTCTTGGCACACCACAGCAGACAAATCTGCACTGGCCCACATCTGTACTATGGAGGTGGAGCAAAATAGGCTTCTGCAATGAATCACTCTGAGTAAAATTGTGAGTCATATAGAAGAATTCTCCAGCCTTCAGCTGCGAACAAAACAGCTTGATTTTACCTGCCACATCTGCACTCCCTCAACTCACTGTAAGATCAGTTGACCAGGAGGCACCTTATGTGTTGCTCTCGCCACAAGAAATTCTGTCTTGCCTTCTGCCAAGCCTTACACTACAATGGAGCACAAATAATGGAAACCTGCTTTGCGTACTTCCCCGGGACCGAGCAGAGAGTCTCTGAAGACCTGAAGAAATAAAACTTCTGATCTTCTGTTTTTTTAACACTGACTTCGAGCATCATAATGGGAGCAGAATTTTGTGCATATTCATCCATCTCAAGAAAAGGAGCAGAGCAGGGAACCAGATTAACTGAAAGGGTGGGCAGGGCTTTCTGCCACAAGATGTTTTCAGGAGAGCATATCAGCACTAGGTAACATAGCTCAGTATTGGTCAATACCTTGACAAGAAGGGGCTCTGCTTGTTCAGAAGAATGTGCAGTCTTAACCTCAAATCCTCAAAATTACAACTGTTGTCTCATCATGTCAGGGCCCTACGATATCTGCCATTTGGAAAGAGATGCCAGAATGTTGATTTTTTTCGAAGACTGATTAGCATTTCTTGATGGATTACTTTTCATTAAATTAAATAATGCTCCAATTAATTGATCCACTAGCAGACATTCTTAATTTAGTAAATGCTGAGGAGAATGTTAAAATTACCATTCTATTTCTGAGAGAAGCACCACTGAAATCTGGTAATTGATAGCTTTGTTGTTTTCTCTGATGGCCTGAAAAGCTTTTAAGGCTAAATTCTGTAACCATGTTCATCTTTGGAAATTACTTTTGTGAAACCACACATTGAGTTCTTGCTGAGAAATCTCATTTTAGTAATTTTTAACACAATTTATAATGCATAAAATAAATTAGCTTTTGCAGCTAAGCCAGCATATTTTCTTCAATTTTTATCTCTTTCTAATATATATTTGACCTTGAAAATGGCAGTGTCTGTAGGATACTTCAGCCTAAGAACAAAGAAATAATTTCCATTCCATCACTATGGTTACACTTTCTTCTATCCCTAGCACTGAGCTGTCTAAAAGTATTTAATACAGAGTCCTCAGGAGGGCAAGAAAACTTCATTTAATGTTATTTATCTCTGATTACACAAACCCATACATTCAAAAACAAACACACATAGCAGAGCCCTGGCTGTAGCAAATGACTGCGTTCTTTTAACATTGCATATTAGTTAGGACCAATAATAGAGATTGGAGTATTATGGACCTCCATCCCTCACAGGCAGTTTTTCTCAGTCTCACATGCTCATGTTGTCTTGTCTCAAGCGGTTCAGCCAAAATACAGTGCAAACACCAAGGCTTCCTGTGGGCTTAGCTCAATGTTAGCTGCATGGACACCTTCACTCCTCGCAAAGACAGACACCATGATGAAGACAGACTAGAACCGAAGATCATGACTTCCCTCTGAACACTGTAAATTTGATTTGGAAATAATTTTGAAATGTTCTTTAATGCCTATCTTTATTCTGATCAATCAAAGCAAGCCATGGACCCAAGAAATGGGAATACTTCTTGAGAAAAGTAAGAATCTTTATGCTGATGGCTCTGCATTCTGTCAAATAACTTTATCACTTCTTTGGCAACTGAGTGCTGTGGATCAAAATTGTTCTGTTTCTTCTCTTTACCTATGATGCCATCTTGGTTTTTTTGTCTTTTTTTTATTTTCTATGTTCTCTATATTCTTTGCTGCTACATTTGTAGCTCTGCAGCCTATTATTGTATTCTAGCTACTTTTCCTAGTTATTTTCTCTGCCCTTTCCCTAAACAGAAAGACAAAACAAATTCCAGAGCTCCAAGCCGTGGGTGGTACAAGGCCCCAGTGCTATCTTGGTTCTTCTTAGCTACCAATGTTGAAGAACAAACCTTCCAGACACATTTTCATTTCAAACCACAGCTAGTGGCAAAGTGGGAGCTCCAGAGGAGGAGCTTGACCTGGTGGGGAGAATTGCATCTCCACCTGTCCTCCTAATTGGTGCTTTTTTGTCGATTATGCTAATTTGCCAAATTTATAAGAACTGCATTCACTCTGTGCGGGCAGGCCTTTGTGGACATTCTCCATGACAGGCCCTGGAGGCCTCCAAATAAAGATCCACTTTTATATTACCTCCTATACTAAAATCACCTTGAGTTTCATTTCTAGTTTGGAAAAGGCAACACTTATGTAGAATCACTACATTTGACACTTTTGACACTTTTTTGTTTTCAGTAAAAGCCTTCTGGTGGCTAGAACATATCCTGTATTTATGCAGTAATTGTGCAATGTCCTGTAACAAGACTATCTCCTCACTAAGAAAAAAAGCTCACCAAAACCACATTTATGAGTGTCACAGTATACAAATTCTGTCTCTCTGAGCTCTACTCATAAGAGACTTCATTCAGATCTAGGAAGAGTTGCTAGGAAATAGAAACCTGAAAAATAGAAATTGACTTCCAGATTCCAATTCAGCAAAGACTTCTTGTTCCTGAAAAGATTAAGCTCATGTTGAACTCAAAGCAGAGCATCATAATTGATAATCCTTAGCTCTATGTCAAGGTCTTTAAAGTTCATTTCTTTCTTTGATAGATTCCTTTTTCCTACATTGTTACAGAACAAAAGTTTTCATACCTCATGAAGATTTAAATAAATATTTCAATGGGCTTTTTTTCAGAGTTTATATAGAAAAATATACAGACAAGATTAAAAAAAATTATCTTCCTCAAAAACCATTGATAAAAATTAATATTTGTTAAAAATAAAACACACAACACTTAATTTTAAAATTATATTTCTCATGAAACTTTTTTGACAAATAGTTATCATTAAATTCTTTTCAGACAACCAGCTTCTCTAGAGTTCTCATGTTACAAAAATTTGATATCATGTTTATTGTTTTATTCAGTCCCTGCTAAATAAATTTTTCTCTGGCCTACAGATTCCCAGTGTGTTCTCTTCTACACTGCCACCCTCCTCTTGCTCTGGGTGCTAATTTTTCTTATTTTTGTCAAACACCATTATTCTGAAGCACTATTTCTTCTGCTCTGTAATGCAACCAGAGAGTAACTGCAAAGGCTGTGTGGTCGGTGACCCCAGGGGACTAATGCCAGTCAAGGCAGTTCATCTTTCGCCAGCCCCAGCTGAGCCCCACGCTACCTGAGCCTTCACAGACTGTCTTCAAGGAATTGTCCTGGACAGAAGTTTTAAAACCATCTGAAAAACAGGAAACATAATGACCTTGCTGACACCTATGAAGTATGAAAAACCGTATCAGCCAAGTGAACTATCCACTTTGTAGTACAAGTCCTGTCTACTAAGAGCATTTCCACTATGCTGATGTTGATGACAAAGGGAGCCTAATTTTGGCAAAACATTGCTCAAAGAAATTCGTGCTGGGCACAGCAGACTCAACAATGGTAGGTCATAAGACAGAAGAAATAGGATGAAAGCCCCCTACCACCTATCTCCTCAGCCAAGACCTCCCACTTGGCATGAGCCCTCTCCAAATAGGGTTTCTTACCTCATCTACTCAGAGCACTACAGGAATTAGTTGTACTGTTGAGAGGACATCAAGGAAGAAACTTCTGAAATGTCTCAAGAGGGAAAGAACACTCTTTCCTGCAGCTAACCTGACACAGATAAATAGTATATCTTATAGGTTAAACGATATGAGGATATATCCTATAAGGTTCAGGCCTTCAAGAATGCAAACAGAACTGAAAAGCTGAAGAGATCCATCCTGTGCTGGGAATAAGGAAGAGGTAATAAAGAACTCACCTCAGGCTGAGCCATGCTTGGTCAGCACAAAACCTGAGGTGGAGCTGTGGTCTGATTTCTTCCAAGACAGAGGTGCAGAAGCTGAATGTCAGATTACACCCATTTTCCTCCAAATTTCTCTCCTCCTCTAGACTATTCAGAGTTTGGTACATCTACTACCATCCCTCCTTGTATTTTCTGAAACAAAGTGACGTTATGTTGGTGTACTTAATAGGAGCAATTCTAATGTGGTCATCCTAAACCAGCATGCAAATCATCAACCAAGTGTCATAGCACTAGAAGAGCAGCAAGTTTTCTGCTCTCCTGTTCCCCCCTTACCTTTACTAGTAAACCTGAATGGCATATTTTCTCACCTTTTATTTATCTTGTATTCCCACAAGCAACTGTGCTGGGAATGCTACCTTCATGTCTATAAATGCACTGAGAGCTCTTTTATGAGTGTCTGGTACAAAGAGACCTCAGTCTCTACACAGAAATTCCTGTTGCATTAGCAATTCATTTGGCTGAACAGTGTAGCTCAAGCTGTGAGACTCTTACTCATGTGACCCATATCTACATAAATCTTTTTCAGGATATTAGACATAATGACCAATTCTGCATTGGGAGAAATGAAGAGGTGTATGCCAAAAGGAAAATAAGTACTTCCTCTCTTCCCTAGTGGAAATGGTAGGAGAATAAAAAAGAGAATCCCTCACTTCCAGGTATGAAAGACCAGTAAGGTTCTATAGTTTGAAACATGACAGGGTGGGATTTTTATGGAGTTGATGTAATGTAGTTTAAGAATGCACTGTGGGAGATGATGAATTTGAAAAATAT
Organism: Passer montanus; assembly: GCF_014805655.1. Classification (NCBI taxonomy): domain Eukaryota; kingdom Metazoa; phylum Chordata; class Aves; order Passeriformes; family Passeridae; genus Passer; species Passer montanus. Next base: position 1,852,025 of record NW_024373812.1, read on the forward strand.
AACTTAAGCTTCCTGTATAGGTTTAATTCCTGACTGGGCAATTAAGAAAAGAAAATTACTACATGCAGAGAAAGGCCACATGATATCCACTTGGTGTATTTAAAGCCATAAAAGCAGCTTCTTACTGCCCATCTCTCATTTCTCTCTAGCAGGTTTCCAGCCCATTCCTCTAGTACTGACAAAATGGTGTTTGTCTGTTTTGGGGTTTTTTTTGTTTGTTTGTTGTTTTTTTTTTTCCCTGTTTGGTTGGGTTTTTGGCTTTTTTGGGGGTTTTTTGTGGCTTTTGTTTGTTTGTTTGTTTTTTGGGGTGGTTTTGTGTTTTTTGGTTGATTTTTTTTTTTAATTTTCAATGATCATAGTTTTGAAATTATCTTCAGATAATGTATGTGGGCTGTGAGTGAGAATAATGCAGGGAGAGGTGCAATTAACAGTAAGGGGAGGTTTTAGGAAAATGTCATTCTTTTCAAGAGTTGTAACACTATTTTCTGTCAGCACAATTTTCCTTTTCATAGGTAACACATAAATGAGAATATTTTTTAGGATCATCCATATTGACAAATTAGCAAACTTCTAGAAACTATTTTCCTTGTGTTTCTTATTTGGCTAGACATTTAAACTTTGATTCCCACTTCATCTGTGAAAGTTTCTTACAGGAATATGAATCCATGGGTTTTATTTCCTAAAAGACCTAAAAATTACTGTTTGCAATATGAATTTCTGGTCTTGAACAATTATCTATGCATATATGTATACACATACACTTTCTTTAACCAGATGAGTATATGAAGTTCACATAATGAATTGGTGTATTGATCACAACAACACACACTTGATCTCAGAAACTATAATTTTAAGATTGCTTTCTATTGATTGTATCTTGGCCTGGAGTCTTCCATGCTGGGGATTTTCCTCAGGATGAATGGTTTTGGAAAGTTTAAATGTTTCATGGGAAAGAGGTAAAGGCAAAAAGTAAGTGCTTTCTCCAATTAAAAAAAAAAAAAAAAAAAAAAAAAAAGAAAATCTCTCCATGACCCATCTTTGAACATAAAGCATTATCTTCTTGTTCTTTGAAGAAAAGGTGCACAATTTTGCAAGGGAGTTAATTTTTTTTTACAAGAATATTCTCTTTATTGCCCTCCATACCTTTGAAGAAATAGCAGTTCCCACTCGTTCAGCCCCAATATGCTCAACAGTGGCTACAGCTGTTACCTTCACAAATACCCCAATATTTACACCTTCTTATTGATTGCAGTTCTGTGCTTGCAGAGCCTCAATGGATCCACAACCAATCCTGAGACAAAAGCAGGGAACCTATTACTGCTTGGAATGACCACCCTGACAGCATGTGGGCCTTATCTAAGTAAGGAACACAAGATGATACCTGGACTTGTGCAAAAGCACCAAAGACAACAGACTGGGATAAATGGCTGGGAAACCAAGTTTGGCAGGAATGAGCAAGAAGCTGAACCAGGAAAATAAGGTTAGAGTTTTGTCTGATTAGGGACAGCAAACCCATTTCTCAGTCCCTGTGAATTGAAAAGGCCTTTGCAAAACTGTGATTAAAGAATTCACAGTATCTTTATGTGAAATAGAAACAAGACCAAATTAAAATTGCTCAACTGTCATTTTATTTGCCATTATGTGTTGATAATCAATTTGTATGTTTTGAGCTCTTTATTGTGAATATACATTTACACATCTCTAAATACCTCTGATTAGGTAAAAATAAATCCAATGCTGAAATTTTGGTACAATTGAAAATTATTGTAGATTTGCCTTGACCTTCAGCTGACTCCACAGAACACTGATGAATAGCACATCTCATATTAACCCCTTCTTCAGGAGTTTTGGGCTAAAGGTGTCATTATTATTCTGTTAGGTTTCCAGTGGTGTGACAGAATTCATAAGCACAAAAAACCTCTGTTCTCTTAAACAGCTATCAGCAGTCAAGTGGTTTCTGAAAAAACAGAGGTACATATTTCAGTCTCTAAAAACATCATAAAGCTTAAAGAGGAGATGAAGGAACAGCACCCTGTCATAAAAAAACCCCACTTATAGCTGATGCTTTTAAAGAAAACAAAAGGTTCTCATTAGGCATGTTATTATCAATCAGAAAAAAAAACCAAAAAAACCACACACACACAACCAAACAAACCCCCATCAAAACCACATCTTCACAAACCCTCATTGCAATAATCTTCCCCTGCAAAATAGAAATATTTTTGGTGTTTACATGCTTCATGATTTAAAATATGAAGCAAGGGTCTTGCAGCACAGCAAAAAACAACTTGCAGCACTATAAATGTAAATGCAGAGATAAAAAATTATCCTTTTACTGGGACTGCTAGGTGATCCTTCAAGCCTTTGAGCAGATTGCAGAGAAAAAAAAAGAAAAACCAACAAAAAAACCAACCAAAAAACCCAGAGCCTAGTTATTTTTTTTTTGTAGAGATCATCAGCTGAAAAAGACCAAAAATCATTAGATGTTGAGCCTAGTTATTTTTTTTGTAGAGATCATCAGCTGAAAAAGACCAAAAATCATTAGGTGTTGTACAGGTTAATGACTTTTCTCTGGTCTGCAGCTGCTGAAATACTGGGATTTCTGTATTGCTTCCTTTCATGCTATGAAAAAATCCAAGAATTTAAACAATCTGAGTGTGCCTACTTCCAATGAAAACAGGTAACTCTGAAGACTGGAAAGCTAGTTTTAACAGTAATACATCAGAAAAACATATTTTTCCCCCAAAATCCCAGGCCACTCTGAATTCGCTTTGTAGCTTAGGCAGATAAATGAGGATGTGTCAGCCATCTGCAGTGGTATTTAGCTATCCATCACTCAATTTGGGTCCCTTAAGGGCAGCCTGAAGTCTGAAAGGAGAAAAAGTTAGAAGAAATTTTGTTTCTTAATAATTTTATCCAGAACTAGAGGGAGAGAATTCCATCGCCAACACAGGATTTCTCCCTGCTGCAGGTGAAGTGAGTGTCTACTGATCCCAGTGCCACACAGACCAACCAAGTCAATGGCACATTTATCATTTACTGCAGACTTGCCTTCGAAAATCCTACCTGCTGTCTTGCAGCTCTACTTAAAGTGCTGAGGACAGAGAAAGGATAGTCACACACTCAGTTCCTAGGGTGGGGCTGTTGCCTTCAAGGTACTTGAGCTGTACACAGGTGTCAGAGTGACCCAACTACACCAGCCACATTGTGATGGGCAGGGAGAAAAAGTCACCAAAACCAAAGAAAACAAAGTGATGTCTTGAGCTGGTCATTTGACAAATCTCCCCAGAACCTGCACTATAAATGAAGTCTTGTTTCTAGAAGCCTTTGCATATTTTATGTAATAAGAGATATGCTCAGCTACTCATTATAGTGGCAATTATTTCCTGGCTCCAGTTGCTCAGGGTGCACTAGTGCTCAGGTCATCCTCTGCATCTATTAGCACAAGACACATTACTTCTCCCATGCCTGACTCTGCTTGGAAGAGAGCAGAGTGGGAATTTTCAACTTTGCGTCTTCTCTTCCTTTCCGTGTGATGTGAGCAACTGCTGGTAAGTTTTGCCTTTGTCCAGGGTAACACAGGACTAAACAGGACAAAGAATCATAAAGAAGGCCTTTGCTGGGCTGCATGACTGTATCATCAATGAAATGGCACTGTAGCCAATGCAGAAATCATGAGAGACCAAGAGTACTCAAATCTTCCTGGAATCAATATGATTTGATTCAAGCCTAGCAGGAAATGGCCATTAAAGTAGTACATTGTTAATGCAGCACTTTTAGAATGCTATTAGAGTTCTGATATATTATTAATTAGATGAAATAGGAAAAAAAGACACGGCAGATAACCATTACTATAGCACGGGCTGTAAATAGCCTAATTTTCCATTTTTCAAGTCTTCTAGGTATAACTATATTAATGCTTTATTTGATAAATATTAATTTCTTATCAAAGTGAACATGCTTTATCAAGCATATTTCCTGCATGTTGTACAGGTGATACTAAATGTCCTCTGGACATAAACAGGGTTCATTCAATTTTCACTTCAAGATATGTCTCATTTTAATAAATGTACATAAACTGTATTTAAAGAGGGTATATATAAACTGGTCTACCAAAAAGCTATTTTCAACTACCACTCTGCTGTGATGATTCCCTTCTCTAAGAAGTGTTATTCCATTGAAGGGCTATTAATTATATTGGACCAAGCATATCAGAAGTCAACTGACATGCTACAGGCTTCTCTGAGGTAGGAGTCCTACAAAGGTAGTTCCAATGTTTTTAGTGCTTTTTAGATAATATGATCTTGTGAAAAATTTTTGGCAAAAGAGGTTTGGCAGCAAGATGAGCAACATATAGCTCTTTAGGGTTCTCAACAGAAAAATTACAAGGCTAATCTTGCCAGAGAAGGCACAAGAAAGTGAAAGAACTGGCTGATGACTATTTTTACAGGAATAGCTTCCATTAATCACCTTTTGAGAAAGCAGGAGGTTATTTTCTTTTTCTCAGGAAAAAGAGATGTCGTGGTTTGGCCAGGAAGTGTGTTTCTGGAAAAGTTGTGGTCAAACCAATCAGTGGCCAGATTTGAAATTGGCATCTGTGGTGGCCACTGGGGATTTGGATACGCCTCTGAGAACACACAGGGGTTAAAAGCAGGAGATGAGAGAACTCATCTCAGAGAACTCCCTCTTTTGGAGTCCGGCGTTGGTGAGTGGAGTCTGGACCTCTCCCCTGCCCAGCTGCATCTGGGTGGGGCAGGGGGTGACCATGCGGCCTGTGGGAGGAGGCCGGAGCCCCGAAAGGTGCAGGGGTGGAGGAGACCTGGGATTGCTGCTTCTGGAAGTGGGTGGAGCATCCTTAAAAGGGGAACCCAAAAGGCAGTCCTGGCCCACATGCAGTGGTGAGAGCAGTGGACATGGAGGGGGAGAAGTCACGAGGGCCGATGTTCTCTGGGCAGTGCCACGAGTGCCATGGAAACACAAGAGGTTTCAATTGTGCTTCCGGGGGAAGCCTATGGTGCAAGGGGGGACTCCTCTCTCCCTGATGGATTTGAGGGTTGATTATTTGAGGGGTGATGATGGACTGAAAGTTGCTTATGTGAGAGATGGTGGCAGGGTGGAAATCTATGGTGTTATTTCATTCTGTGGAGAAAATGGAGGGGGAAGGAGGAATGTATCTGGAGGGTTTTCATTCTTAGTTTGTGTTTTGTTCCTTTTAAGATATTGTCATTAATAAAGTGTTGTGTTTTTCCCTCCATCCCCAAGTGGGAGCCTGCTTTGTTCTGTTCCCGGGTCACATCTCACAGTAACCATTTTGGAAATACACCTTTCATGAGGGCCCTGGCATTGTGCCAGGGTCAAACCATGACAAGGGATTATAAGTGCCACTAACTTGTCTCCTTTTCCTGGTAAGTTTAGATATCCTGTTGAGTAGAAATATGCTGAGGTGAAGCATGAAAAAGTACAAAAGAACTCCATTTGAGCCAAATACACCCTATTATACAGCTTCCAGCATTTCAAGATAACTATGCTCAGCTGGACAGCAGCATATTCCTAATTTTAACACTATAGTAGTAGTATAACACAGAATACTATAACACAGAGTAGTATAGACTACTCTGGTGTGATAGAATCAGACTGCTGAAAAAAAATTATGTTTAAAAAGTTGGAGCTGCTACTTTACAGAAGGTTTACTGAAAAATGGTTTTTAATTATAAATATAAACATATTCATTGTGCTTATGCCATATAAGCCATAGTAATATAACTTTTAATTTCTAATTTATTTTATAATTTTAAGGCTTAAAATCTGAAAATTGTATTCCACACCACTGTGATTCCTGTAAGTGCTGAATATTAGCAGAACAGCTCTATATGCACATTACCCACACTTCACACAGTACCATGAACAATGATGTTTATTGAACCTTGGCCTACTTGGGGTCCAAGATTCAACATTTTTAGTAGTTCTGGAATTATCTCTGCAATAAAACTCTCCACTAAGCATTTGTGACCAATATCCCTAGCATGGACACAAACAATCCACACATACACTTGGATGTTAAAAAGCTGGTTTAATGATTTGCTAAGTAGAAAAAGAAACATCTTTAGGAAGAAATGAGCTTTTAAGCTCCTTAAATTCGAAATTATTGGACCTGAATCCAAACTTTCAGTGCAGAACTATACTGAGGCAAGTAAAATATCCACAGATACATTTGAATTATGTGTAGTAGCCATTCCAATCTGCAGAGATATTACATACTGGCAAGATAATACTTGGGGTATGCTAATACTACTATACTACCTGGAAGAGTAGTTTCTACCTCTGCCAGGGATAAAAAAAAAGGGGGCAGCTGGGTGATGGATGACTGAGAGCAAACTTTGGAGGTTTGAGCAAGGCATCATCCCAGAGACTACTAATCCCCTCTGGCCACATCTCAGGTGTTTGCTTTGAAACACTGACAGCAGGCAGAGCCAGTGAGAACTGTTGTTATTCTGCAGGGAAGGAACTGTCAGGGAGCAGGGGACCTGACGGTGGGGCCGCAGCAGCACTGGCAAACCTGGATGTGGTGCAGAAATTCTGTATCTACAGGAAGGCAGAACCAGAGGGCATACAGTAGAAGAGTGATTTGCTGATTTCCTAATTTGAAAAATTAAGAAATCAGATATGGTCAGAGATGAAGTTGAAGAAAATCCCAATAAAGCTCCTTGGCCAGCACTCCCAAAGGTAGCAGATAGATAGACAGATAGGTAGATAGAGAGATAGATAACAGGAAAAGCCTTGTCTAGCCCATTTGCCTGGAGAAGCTGCACAGAAAATGATTAGGTCTTTTCTCACACATAAAATCTGGGACACAAATACTGAAAATAAAAGAAACTACAGTATTGAAGGCAAGCTTATGCCACTAATGAATTGAAGCACACATCTCATGAACCAATGCCTGCATATAGGCCAGGGCTGTATAAAAGTGAATGTCTGCCTTTTTGCAGCAGAATTCATAACCTTTTCCATGGCCTTGGGTCATCTGCTTAGCAAGAGTTAAGTAAATCCTTAAAATTGTGCAGGTTTTCTTGGAAAACCTAGAAATACACCTCTATTAAAGAGGTGAGGCAGGGTGAAAAATTGTGTAACAAAGAGATTTTTATTTTGTATAGTCTTTCTTTCAATATCAGAAGGAAAAAATATAAAAAGGTGTCTGAAAAACAAACCTCCCATCAAATTCTAATGGGAATTGCATGTTCAAATCATTGCATAGATTTGAAAACACTAGTCAGAGTCTGAACTTCACACTTCCTGTCACAGGAAGTGACAGTTTACTTTATTAAATTGCTGTGGATAAAACACAGGAAAAAAAGAATTTTTCCTTTTCATTTTCCCATCCATTACTTCATCTTTTAAAACTGACCACCATTCTATTTCATACCATTTCATTTTCATTCATTCATAAAAAATATTCACCTTACTCATAAATAATTCATTCTTTGTAAAAGAAATAAAATGTTCCATCATCTCTGCCCAGTATCTAGTCTAGGTGTCAATTGGATTGTATTTCCCACCTTTCTAACACATAACTACAAAAGTAAAAGCAGAGCAAATGAGAATTGAAGGATATAGAATTCCCAAGAAGTTTCAATCATATAATCATATGCCAGATATCTGGGGTCTTATACAATTTTGGGAAACCTACAAAAAACATTTTGATAATTCTTACATTGACTGTTTAATTGGTTTTTTTTGTGGTGGTAGTTTGGGTTTGGGGATTTTTTTGTACACACTTTCTGTTTGGGTTTATTGGTTTTTTTTTTTTTTTTAAGATGGCTAAAGAAATACAATTAATGATTGCATGTTAATTACATTGCATACTATGCTGTGAACAGAGATATGAAACAATGGATATCCCAGAAGGTGATAAAAGCTAAAAAAGCTCTTTTTTAAGCTAAAAACCACAAAAACTCTCTAAGGACACAACAATGATAAAGGGAAGCCTTGTTTATCAGCAGTGATGCACTGTCCTATCAGTCGAAAAGAAGGAAAAATTTGCAAATCCAGAATTTGAATAGAAATAGCACAACAGTAATCAAAACATGCTCTTGATTTTCAGACCACTTCCCTTCTAGCCCTATATGCGATCATTCTTGCTGACATAATTTAGCAATCAATCACCAGCTTTCATCCTTCTACACATTTAATATCATGAAAAATTTACTGTGAAACATAGGCTCAATTTTAGCATCTAATGACCTGTTTTATACATGGAGCAGGAAGCTAGAATCATCTCTAAAAGCTAAATTCTGTGTTTTACTAAAAATACTTCATAAACTTCTATATTTTTTTCTGCCTGGTGATCCTTTCTGATCCATAACAATCTAACTGCTGATTTCTTATATTACACATATAGCAGTGAAAGGACAGGTAGGATCTTTCTAAGGTTTATAAATACCATCTTATTTGTAATGTAGAAAGAGTGGCTTTTCTCAGTTATACAGGATGCAAAGTGCAGAACTTTGATACACCTCTGAGAGAATTGAAAATATAGGGCTAGAGTAAAAGTATGAGAAATATCTGTAAAACAGAGCTTCAGGCACTTATTTTGATTTTTTGACAGAACCAAAGGCCACATTTATGCTTTCCAAAAAAAGAGAAAATGTGTTTGAATAGACCTCTGACAGGTACTCTTAGGTGCAAAATGACTGAATAGCAGACCAGGTATCTTATTACTTCATAGCAGGAATCAAGAAGAAACGCCACTACCTTGACAAACTATGCTCTAAGAAGGCAAAATTCCCACCCCAGTGGCTATCCACAAAGCTTCTTTCTAGGAATGAATTATCACAGTGTGATTGAATTATCAATATGTGACAAACCTTTCTTTGAAGTCACTGGAATCAAGGCTGGATGCCCTTTGCCATCAAAGAGAATGCATCAAAAATACTATGCACTACTTCATGTTTATTTGCTTGAAAATAATAGAGAGCAGGTCGTTTGGATTACATGGATTTTAACAGGACTGTACAGCTCTTAGCATAGCTGCAGTCTCTGCATTATTAACTAAAGGGTGTGAGCATAACTTTTAACCAATATTTGCAGTGCAAGTATCTTCATGTGTACTGTGGTCATTCGCAACACATAAAATTTCACGCTTCAGTTAGTCATATGGCTCTTTTACTGAATAGGGTACAACATGATAAAAGAAAAGTGTGGAAGAAGAAAAGAAAGATGAATGAAAACCTCAACTGACAACACTAATTCGGTCACAAATTAAAGAGAAATCTTTTGAAATGCTAAGAGTGGCTGCTCTTACTTTAATTCAGTATGTTTGCAATACATAATCAAAGGAAATTAGGTTTATGCAATTTATATTTATTGTCGTGGTTTGAAAGGTATACACCAACTTATCACCACCAAGAATCCAGAGGACACCAAATAATATTTTTGTATTAATTTCTTGCAGGATAATGGCATTGCAGTTGTAATAGTATTTTTGGTTAGCAGGACAGATTTCTACCATTTATGTCATGTCACTGGGAACAGAAATTACTTGGAGATTTGCAATTTCCATGGTGAACAAAACAGGTACAGAGCGGTGTGTGGAAATAGTATAACATCTTCTGTCTGTTTTTGTTTCTTCTGTCACCATGAGACCTGAACCAGACCTGAGGAAACATCTTCATACTATTCAAGGGAGCTGCATTTTTTGTGTGGTTGAGAGCAGTGAGATTGCTCATTTTCTCTATGGGACATAAATTCTCTCTGCCCTCCTCTACCACATTCAGTCTCTGACTCCAGACTGTTCTGTGTACATTACTATTGTGTCAGCATACAAACACATCATCAAAATAACAATGAAGTAATGAGCCAACAAAATTAAGGGGATTTTAATTTTAATTTTCAAATTCACCACTTGGAAGAATCCCAAATGTTACCAACTACATATATTTTATAGTATAAAATATAAAATAAAAAGCAGACATTGATCAATAGTAACAATTTTCAAAACCATTTTGTTATAATTGCCCTAGAAAGACTTTTCTTTCTACCTGAAATAGAGAAATGACCGATAACAAAAAAAATTCACAATAGCTTTTCTCCTAAGTATCCCCTCATCTGGACAATCAGTGTTCGCTGGTGTGCATGCATACACACAGTCTTACTAACTTCTATTCTAGTTTTTTCTTAGTCATACTGAGATAAAGAAATCAAATGGAGTGTTACTTTCTGTCCTTTGTGACAGTCACAAAACCTGAAGCGGGAAGATTGTATTTTGGTTTAAAAATAAGTATTGTAAATCAGCTTCACTAGCTCTACTTTTAGTGGCTTTACTAAAAAACCCAATATCCTCCCAAAAAAATGACCCAAAAGAAACCAAAACCAAAACCAAAAAAAAACCAGCTCAGCAAACCACAAAAGCAAATCAAACCTACTAAAGATGGTTTTATGTGCATTTCTCTACTTTCAATTTTCCTTTCAGATATCTGAAACATTCTTTCCCCTAAGCACATTGTCCCTTCAAGTGCTAGGTTTTAAGGTATTTTTAGCTTGTATTGTGAAAGGAGCTGGGATTGACACAGCTGGTTTTTCCAGAAAGGAGCAGCAATTTAACATAGATGTGTGGTGCAGGAAATTGCCAAGTACAAGAGATGCAGCCTCAAGATCAGGTGTGAGCTGGGGGCCAGGTGTGCCTGGTGCTGCAGCAGCACCTGCTATCAGCTGCTCCTCTAGCACAATGCAATCCCCGGAGCACAATCCCTTTCATTTAAAAGAGACACACTTATTCAGAGAGCTGTTTGTGATTTATTCTGTCACTTCGCTGTTACCTACCTCTTCTACTGCAGTCCTGTTTATTTTTTCTCAAGACTCAGTGACACTGATAAACTGCTCTCTTCTAAATTATTATATGAACATGTCCATTTCATTGCTTTTCTTGGTCCACTGCAGAGAATTCTTGCAAAACTTGACTTGGTTTGTGTCATAGTTGACCATATCATAGGAGTAAGTATGAGTGGCTGGGCTGCACTGCTGAGCTTAGGAAACTGCAAGCTGCCCAGGGCTCAGCAGAGGAGGCTCCAGAGACACCAGTAACTGACAGAAGATACAATTTCCAGTAGTAAAGCACATTTTCTCCTCAGCTCTAACGCAACAATGCAGACAATGAAACTGAACCTCTCTGAAAAACTGTTACAGGCTAAGAGAAATAACCAGCATGTGATCAAATCTGGCTATGAAACATGAAAAATCACAGATCAATTTGCTTGAAAAACATAGGGTAGAGGCCAAGAGGAGCAAGAGACCTCAGGAAAGGTAATGCAGGTGGATATTCCAGTGTGTGCACACAGCTGCATGCAGAGGGAGAGTACTCAGGAAGGACTAAAGTTACACTTGCAGCCACGAAACTCTCGCTTTGCTGCAATGCAATCCAGTGGGTTGGACTGAAGGCTTTCCAAAGTTCCCATTAGCCTGACTTGTCCTCAGATCCTACAGTCCTAAATGTTATGGCATATTTACAAAATAACTCCTGCTGGAGCCACAAAAGCCAGAGAGATATAACTTTCCTTGGGTATCACAGGAGAACCAAGAATAAAAAGATCTGAATTACAAAACTGGAGTCTTGGATTGTAGTTAAAAAAATCACTCAAACTCTCATAAGTCTTTATTATGAGTTCAGATCTGTCCAAGGTCAAATGCAGTGACTAAACTCAGCCTAAATGCATCTGAAATCACAGTCCAGAAAAACTTGCTGTGCTTCCAGCTACAAAACAAGTTCATAAATATGAATCTTGAAATGTTGGCTGTGTTTCTTAGTAGGAAAGTGCTCCTATTAATTTAATTTGTCCCAAATTATACCAAGTTATTATCAAAATAATTTTTCTTAGCTGTAGAAGAAACAAAAACAACAATCACAAATTTTGAAATTTCATTTCTCTGAAACTTGCAGCATAACTACAGTAAAAAGTCAAGACTATCAAACTCCACCTTAGACTCATAAAATAGAATCATAGAATGGTTTAAGTTGCAAGGGACTTTAAGGACCCTCTGTTTTCAACACCTCTGCTGTGGGCAGGGACACCTTTCAGCAAAACAGGTTACTCAACACACCATCCTACCTGGCTTGAACACTTCCAGGCATCAGGCACCCACAGCTCTTCTGTGCTGCTTGTTCTAGTGCTTCACCACCCTCACAGTAAAGAATTTCTTCTTAGTATCTAGCCTAAGGTTCACCTCTTTCAGTTTGTGCCCATTATTTGTTGTTCTATCACTAAAATCCCTGATGAAAAGCCCCTCTCCATCTTTTCTTGCGGGCTCCCTGCAGATACTTGGAGGCTGCTATGAAGTCCCCACACAACCTTCTCTTCTCCAGGCAGTCCCAGCTCTCTCAGCCTGTCTTGATCAAGGACATGCTCCAGTCGGCTTATCAACTTCATGGCCTCCTCTAGACTTGCTCCAACAGTTCCATGTTCTTTTTATATTGTGGGCATCTGAACTGTGCACAGTAGTCCAGGAGGGGTCCCATAAAGCAGAGTGAAGGGACAGAATCCCCCTCCTCACCCTGCTGGCCACACTGCTTTGGATGCAGCATGGATTTCATTGGCTTTCTGGGCTGTAAGCGCACACTGCCAACTTGAGTTTTTCATCAAGCACTACCTACCCTAAGTCTGCCTCCACAGGGCTGCTTCAGTCATTTCTCCACACAACCTCTAGGTGTACTTGGGATTTCCCAGGCTCAGCTGTAGGACCTTGCACTGCTCTTGTTGTACTTCATGAGGTTTGCATTGCCCAGGTCCCTCCATGACGTCGACTGCCCCACACAGGTGGGTGTCATCAACAAAATTTCTGAGGGTGGCCTTGATCCCACTGTCAATCTCAATGTCACTTTGTCCAAAGTAAAATGGCAGGAACAATTTTCAATTAGTCTAGTTAACACAGAACTCACTATATTTTGTTTACTCAATAAGAAATCTTAATAAATGGTAAAACTGCTTAAGGTAAGAATAATGATATGTTACTTAATATTACTAAAATATTGTGCCTCTGCTCAATTCACATCCAGTTGCAGGAACTTACTGTACTGGGAAACTATAACTAAAGGTCCTTCTCAATTTTAGAGGTGTCAATATACTGAAAAATGCATCAACAGAATATGAAAGCAAGGAAAACACTCAGACGTAGGTTTGGAGTAGTATCAGTTTTACATAAATTTAGAAAGGACTTGAAACTGCAGGATGCTTTGTTCACATAGGAGTGTGAACTGGGTTTTTTGGCTTTTCATCTGTGGTTGTTTTACATCATTGAAGCAGATACATGGGACAAGAGACAGAGTGTCACAAGTGTCAACACTCATAACACACAGGCAATTTACCTAATAAATGTACAAGCTGCATCTGAAATGAAATTGTGTGATTGCCTGAAACATCACCAGCTGAAGACTATTTTATAAACTTCAGTTATATTAAGTGTCTTTCAAGCTTAACATCGCAGAGCAAAGGATCTTCATAATAAAGCTTTAAATCCCTGACTATTCTTCAATTTCAAATATCAGGATACTATTTTGTGGACAGGTAATTTTCTTCACATTGAGGAAATCTCATGCTTGCATAACCTACCTTTATATTATAAAAAAATGAGGGTGTCTTTTGCCTTGGTTTGCAAGACCTCCCTGGAAGATTTCCAATCCATCCCATCACTGCCAGGGTCATGACTAAAAACTTCCGTAAAGATGGGTTTTGCTTACCAATTCTTCAGGAATTTCAGGAAACAGCTCTGTGTTCTTCCTCCTCTACAGGCAGCTAGACAAGATTTTGTTTTCCTTTCAAAGTGATGAGGAAAGGACAGAGGGAAACAAACCACACATTAAAAAAAAAAGAAGACCAGAGTTATTCAGTCAGGATTAAGGGATTAAGGTGGCTCTTCAATTACCAGAACAATAACTGCAGTAAACTGATAAACACCTAATGTCTTGCAGGAACTTGGATCACAGAACTGAAGCAAATTTTTTACAATGTTGATTCTGTCATCATAAAAAAGGAAAGGGTAACAAGCAAAATAGCAGGAAAAGGAGACAAGTACTGACCAGGCCCAGGTAGAGAAATAAATTATTGTTCTTATGCAATAGACACAGCAATGGCAGGAAGATGCTTGTGAGCATCCAGAACAAAATAAATTTGATCCCTATAGGCAGATGCTAGCAAAATCATCCCCCAAAAGTTCGTCTCTAGTGCTCACTGAGCCAGTAGCTCAATGTCACCTCTTACATTAATAACTTTAATGAACAGTTTCGAGAGAGTGACTTGAGCTGGCAAGGGCAAGGAAGATGCACAGGATATGGGAGACAGCAATGAGAGCAGTGAGAGCTCTGGCCAAACAAATCTTCCCATCATAGAAAGAGGATACCAGTCCCAAACCTGCCTAATCCAAGTTGTTGCAAAACCTCCAACATTTTTAAAGGGGGATAGAGAAGAATACTGAGTAAGCCAAGGAAGAAATTATGTTCCCTGGGCTGTATTTTTAGATATAGTAGAAATTTAATAGAGACATGAGGTGGTAGAAATAAATGAGGGAATAAAAAAAATAACCTCAGCACCAGAACTGATGACTGTGTAAAAAGCACAGGCTGAAATTTCACGTGGTAATCTCACATTTCAGCCATCATCACAGATGCTGGAAGAAGGCACCATTTTTCACAAACCTTGCACTGTGGGAGAACTCAGTCTATGGCCAAGAAGACTGATATCAGTAACTTGGAAGACCAGATAATTTTATCACACCACAAAATTCACCACATTACCACAACACTGATAAAGAAATGTTATGGAGGGCATTTTATAGGAACAGGGGAATAACTGAGTTGGGGTGCTCTCAAATACCACGTTCTACCCTAAGCTGATTTTTTGGGTCAGGCTACCAAAGAGAATAGTACTAAAGAACACTGCTCTTGTAAAAACATATTACCCAGGGGATTAGTGTTCACTTTAGTGTATTGTTGTTATGTGTGCACATGTAAAAGTACACCACAGTCATGTCATCCTACAAAAACGAGTGATAATTACTAAGAGCAAGCAGCATGCGGCACTGGTGGTTGTGGGAGCAGTTAATAAGGGAAAAGAGACACAGCTTGCACACTGCGTCAGTGGTTTCATACCAAACCAGGTCAATCAGGCCTAAAATCACTGCTGATAGTCATCAGATCTTGAGTCATTGTGACCCAAGTCAGTAACTGCCAAATCAACAACAGGCAGATGTTTTCAGCTTAAATAAAAAGGAAAACATCGGCCCAGTGGATGTGTTTCACCTTGAGCTGAGGTTAAGCTGGCAAGGAAGCTAAAGCAGATCAAGAAACCTCTACACAACAGAAATGATAAGTGATGGGCTCAGCTGTGCAGTACTGGCTGCTTTTGGGTTGTTGAGCAGTGCGAGCAAGCAAACCTTGGGAATGTGGGCTGAGAAAGGTCTAATCCTATCTCTGTAGATGACATACTGAGATTTTGAAGCCTGTCATCTTAATTTCTGTAGCAAGGCCTTAAAGCATGTGCTCTAGAGGAGTCTACAGTCTTTATGTAAGACATAGCATGATGGAGCACCTGATGCAGAAATTTACAAATTATTCCTGTGATTGATTTCATCATTGCCCAAAAAGTGTGTACTGTTTTAATCAGAATTTATTTAGCTTCAGCTTCCCTCAGTTACTGCTATAGCTGTGTTTACTACAGTGAGAAGCCCTTCTTATTGAGTTTCTATTCCTCATCTAAATAGTAAGTTAAAAGACTGACCAAGACATTCACTAATCTTCCCTTCCACAATCTAAATGTATTGACAATATTTTTTCCCTATAAAGATGAAATTCTTTAATTCTATATTTAATCCCTAATTCTATAGCCAGTAACACCTCACTAGACGAAATTCTTTAATTCTATATTTAATTCTATATTTAATCCCTAATTCTATAGCCAGTAACACCTCACTGCTGAGGCTTCAGTAAATCTCATTTATGTACCTCTGCTTTAAACTTTGGGCACCACACCTCAATATTATGGTGTACTGGCTGTAACATCACAGAAAAATTCTCAGGAGCTGAAGCCTTTTTTACCTGACAATCTCCTGCTCATTCACAAGTGCACGATGCCAGAACTAATCCCTGCATCCAAACCACAGTGAGATTGAAGATAATCAACAACTCCTCAGTACTCACATCCCTAGAATTACATTAAGAGGTAGGTGTGGTTATTTGGAGATATTCAACTTAATTTCTCTAGAATCCCCTTAAAGATTTGTCTACACACACATGTATGTGGATACCTACCAAAAATACCATTGACATTTCCAAGAGGAAAGCTTGGAACTTGCTGAACTCCCACAGTTCAGGGCAGACAAACATTTCAGTGTGAGCTCATCCAACATCTAGCAGAGGGCAGCACTCATGCAACATCTTGGGAATGTTTTTTTTATCAGTTAGAGAGGAAGGAATACATAAATACCATGAAAGAAGCAAGACATCTACAACATTATTTAGACATTTCTTCAGCTGACACTGGAGCTTCCAAGAGTGGGATAACTTGGTTCTTCACTACATTCAAGGGTTCTCGAATCCTAACAGAGTTGTTGTGGCAAATAGGCATTTTCTCAAGGTACATCGTAATTCACAAAAGCAAAGCAATAAGTCAGAGAGAACTTTCTCCTTTTATGAAGTGTTGTTCCCTGACCTAAATCAGTCTTTGTCTTTGAGCCATTTTATCTTACTCTGTATTTAGTGGATTGGTTGCTACTATGGCAACCACCCATCCTGCTCTACAGACATAGGTATTATTCCTTGATACACTTATGTTCTCTCGCCAAATATACTTTGTACAAGTTCAAAATCAGAAAATACCTGGGAAATTAATTTGCTTTGACAATGCTTTTATCTAGGTTATAGTATATTGCAAAGATAAAATAAGACTGAACGTGTAAAGTAATGTTTGCATTAATCCCACCAACAGTATGCTCAAGGAGCAGTACAGGGAACCTGGTTCCCCACATTAATTTTTCTTATCTAAGTGTAGTAAAATATCAGCTCCATGTCAAAACTGACATGTCTCAGAGACCTAAGGAAAGGTACTTCTGTGTTTATAAGAAGATCCTAGACAGTCCATCTCAGATGGAAGAAGAGAAAATGGGATGAAAATAATCAGATTTAGTGGCTGCTGCTGCTGGCTCATGCAGCTATCATGTAGAAAATTGGTGACATAGCCCAGAAGGGGCTGTATCAGTCTTGAAAACGTTTAATGCTCTTAATGAAGGTCAAGTGACAGGGGTTTGTGGGTTCCTGGCAAAGAGCTATCAATGTTCATATCATTAGAGCTAAATGGAAGGTGTCTGGTGGGAATAAGCCATCCATGAAAACAAATCTTTCAGATACTCACTCGACAGGACGTTTGCTTTCATCCCACAAATTTCAATAGCACTCTGTGTGACTGATACAAATGGATATCACAAGAGACATAGAGCTTTCCCACACTGCTTTTATAAGAAATCCCTTTCTTTCCTCAGTGTTTCATGGTTTGGACTGGTAGTCAGAATTTTATTGGCAGAGAGGACAAAAAAGCCCTGTAGAATATCAATGGGAATGAAACTAAAAGGGGTGTCTGGATATTGTATTTTAGGCAATACAGATTTTAAACGGAGAAGAATCTACTTTGCATTTTTAAGTCTCCATCCTCTACAGTTTTTAAGGACGAAAGAGATACTTTTCTTTCTATTAAGCTATCAAAGCTCATATACAAATCCCCTGAAACTACCAGTTTGTATTTATATTTACAGGGATATTCTACAAAGGTAGAAACACACTATTTTCATCTTATTCTAAGCCACTCCAAAGATTCACTGCTTTCTTGGGTATAAAATTGACAAAAGCATACTTTTCTGAGCAAACTTTAAATATCTGGGTCTTTTCCTGGGATGCAAAAAGCCACACACACACAGTAAAAATATCCCAGAACCTCTAAACAGAGTAGATTGAAACCCCAGTAACACAGCTTAAACAACATCCCTAGGGTAAAAATCTCAATCACACTTGTAAGAAAATATTTTGCAAAGCCTTCCTCAGTGAAAATATGAGGATGTACTGATCCTTGTATAGTGGTTTTGTCGTGAAAAAAACAAGAAAACAGGAGTAGCTAAGAAAGTCAAGTCTCCCTGCCACCCCAATAACACATAGCTTAAAAAAGCAGCGAATCATATAGACAGGAAGGGGGAGAAAAGGAAAGATGTTAATGTGTCAGTCAGGAGATCTTTCCCTTTTTCAAGAAAGAATCGCCATCCTCTGGACCAACTGCAAATGGACGTCCAATGTATCAGTGGAAGAACAGGATACTAAGTGAATTTATTGTGGGAATTTACCTTCTTCTAGAGTGGATGAAAAATAATTACACATACCTCTGCAAAGATCATTGCATGGGTTTCCTCAAATCCAGAAAAGAATTGCTAGCAGACCACGTGCTGGCAAACATATGATCCTGGTGGCCGGGGTTGACTTATTTAATCATCAACAATTCAATCATCTTAGTAAGGTTAGACTTATTTGATTATTTGTTGCATGCATATAAAAGCACCTGTCCATTCTATCTGAAGTAGCTGCAGCTAAAAAGTGGTCCAGGTAGAATATCTGCCAGTGTTCCCTTTAACCGGTTGACCTTGCACCACATGCAACCATGTGACTTTCCTTTCACACCAAAATAGCTGCAAAAATGATTTTTTGTTCATTGAATAAATCAATATACAATGCAAAACAAAGATGGCTGAGCAAGACATGGCTTTTCAGGCCAATATTGTAAGGGTCATGCTGAATTATCAAATGCAGAGAAACATGGTAAAACAAAGAAGGAGGAAGTATATGTATGAGATGAGCAAGAGCGTGAACAACCACCTAAACAGGGTGAGAGCAAAGGAAAAGTAATAAATCTCACCTAGAAGGAGCCAACACAAGCAGACAATGGGTGACATTGCAGACACTTCAGTTTAAAGGGGCTTAAAGACATCTCAAGGGTGGTTGGAGTGAAGGAGGCAGGACAGGAAGGTATGTCAGTAGCTGAGATGAGAAATGCACAGAATGAAAATATTTACACTGTGATTAGAAAATGCAGAGAAAATTGTGGTGAGACAAAAATTCTGTGCATAGGCTCACCAATGATGGATCTTCATCACACCGATAGAGCAAAATGTAAACTATAATGTGCATTGGGTTATGCAACGGCATATCTGCAGCAATGGGCTCTGATGTGGTGTCATCTAAAAGTTATCAAAACTGCTAAGCTGACTATGGGCCTCCCTTAAAGATTTCACCACAGCTTCTTGCCATGCTAGTTAACACACTTGTAAGGCATTTATCTGCTTTTTGATGTAACTCAGAAGAAGACATGACTATAAGTTAAAATGTGCACTTTTGTGCACACAATGTGTGTGTTATCAGGTTCAGGCAGATGCACTTCTCAGCCAATTGAGAATATAAAAGCAATGATACGGAAGCATATTTTGAAAAGGCATTTGGTAGATTTGGACAATCACATTATTAGAATTTATGCTAAGGCAGGGACTGCCTTATTCACAATACAGCCATTTTTATTTGTCATTGCTGTGATGCTCTGCACTAATATAATTTTTTCCCATTTTTTCTCTTTTTTGTTTTGTTTTTGTTTGGTTTTTTATGCTGGCTTTTTCTTTGTTCTGTTTTGTTTGTTTGTTTTTTATTAGCCTGTCCTGAAATCTCATACAAACAAAGTTTACAAGCTCTTTTCCTGGGACATTCACATATACATTACACATATTAATATGTCACACATATCATAAGTTATATGAACTTACACTTATCGAGGGCAGGTTATGGACAGGCATTAATTATTCGGGTTATAATGGTAAAGTCATTCAAATTGTCAAACTGCAAAGCCTTATTATTTGCTGCCAAATAGCTTACCAGCAACAAAAGTAAACCAACAAAGGAACTCAACCAACCAACAGAAAAGTGTAATCAGGTTCATCCAGATGATGTACTTTTCTTCTTCTGAGAGTATGCTCTCAAATAAAAAAAGAAAAAAATTACTTAGTCACAATATATTAAAAATAGCTTTTCCTCTCTCAAGAATATTAAAGTATGAAAAAAAAAGTTAAGACATTACTATGAAGCCTGAACAGTTCAATAAAAACAACGCAAATTATGTCGAAGGGAAAAAATTCATCACTAAACTACGTCCAGAAAACTCTCAGGTATCTTATTTAGGATGCCAGCACGCAAAACATCTTCAGGGCTTGATGAAAAATAGATCTAGGCACTTCAATATTTTGTCAAATCTAGTGATTTGCAAGAGATGCATTTTCTCAGTCTATATATTGCATTTCTATCCAGTGTAGCCCCTTGACCTTGAAGAAGCTTTGGGAGCACCTCTCTTGCATGTCAACCCATAGATAGATCAACAATTTATCCTCCAAGACTGCATGTCTGTGTGTGTATGTGCACATCTGTTTCTCATTCTTACTGTCACTTGAGAAGTGTTGACTCTCAGTGTTCTGTACTGCAGCATTTTTGACGTAACTGCAAAAACCTTTTTTCACGATCTCTATTGTGCCTACAGAGCAACCTATCACAAAGGAATTCAAATGCAGTAACTCTCTGTAGAACTGTCTTATTGCTGAACTAACATGCCTGTAACTGCAATTGTACCTATAATGAATCATATCTGTATTATTTCTTTGCACACTCAAGCCCAGAATAAGTGTGGCAAGAGTGAATTAGTGAGTGGCAAAGAATACCTTGGCTGCCACAGTGCAGGGGACTTGGATACCTGAGGCAGACTATTTTTCTGTCTGTATAAAAGGAAAAATTATGCTAAAAGTACTTCACATATGCTTCACATATGAAAGTCTAGATCAAACAGCCTTTCTTATGTATTGCAGCTTTCATTACAACAGAAACATTAACTTCAGCTTTTGAACATTTCAGAGCTTACACAAATTCACAGAAAAATAGCCATGCAAAACTCACACTTATGTTGGGTAGTCTTTCTGTCATATCATATTCCATCTCTGATACAGGTAGGAATTCTGTACTTTGAAGATGGCACATTTATTTTGTTTGTTGATTAAAAGATTTACTAGTCAATCTCCAGTGCAAGCTCTGCACACACTGCAGGGAATTCTTCTGAGCTTAATTATTCAATTGTAGATTCTATGAAAATCCTTCAGAGGCAGGTGGCAGCAGAAGGTCACTGAAGAAAAATGTTATAAAAGAAACATTACTCAGAGAGGTGTACAGAAGGCATGCATGGCTTTATGGCTTTTTGGTTTTGTGGATGGATGCATACCTCTATCAACACTGCTTCAGAAGGAAGCTTGCATGAGCATTGCATGAATATTTGACAAGATATAATGCATTGTTGCAATTAATTTTTTCTAGGTCTAGATTCATAAAACCAAGCAAAATATCTTGCAGATTCAGTAAGAAAAGTCAATAGCCAGGCTACATTACAAGAAAATTTGCCTCAGTTCTACGCTGTGAATATTTTTTCTATTTTTGCAAAAGCAAAGTAGAGGAAGTCCTAAATTACTTTCAGAGTTGTCATGATGAACTTTGAAAAAGAAGATATCTCTGTTAACTGATACCTGATAGCTGATACCTTGCCTATTTTTTTTCATCTCAGCAATGTTCCTGAAGATATAATCCACTCTCCAGAAAATGGATAGAGAATACATATGTCCAATCCACTTAGCATGAAATATAACTACATACAAAGGATATAAAAAAAAATTTGTAAATTTCTGTGCATATTATTTTTTCAGTAATGTACTATTTGAAAATTAGATGTACAAATATAACCCAAATTCAAAATAGAAGACCTTAAGCTTCACTTGGCATTTGTCTCTTTCTGAATTTCTGCTGAGTTTCTTCTTCAACCAGAGATTGCTTCTAGAAAATCATCTTACTGTCTTTTTTTCATGACACATCATGTTCTTGGTGGCCAAAGACCAAACTACCTTTCAGTTATGATGCCATAGATCTAATGCAGCTTCAGTGAGCACTATGAGGTTAATCTGATATATACAAAGTACTGAAATTTAATTCAATCCCCAGATCATGAATAAAAAAGTGAAAAGTTTTTAAAGTTTCTATTAACAAGTGAACCTGAAGACTCTGTCCTATTGTCAAAGACAGTGTATGGAAAGAAACAGTTCTACAACACATGGATTTGGCAAGCTGAAAGGGAAAACATTGGCATTTACAGAAGGCAGCTGGAAATTATCTAGTTATGGGTTTCTGATTACTTCCTTCATGCATCAATTATGTTCTAGAAATGGACAAATACTAGTTTATGAGATGTGTTCTGCATATTTGGAGTCACTCTTCAGTCCCCTGAAACACTGCTCTGCTGCACCCTTCTCCTGGGAGCCACTGCTTCCAGATGGTGTGGGCACTCCATGTCCAGAAGGAGGAGGGCAGAATGTTTTAGCTGTGGGACAAGATAGGTAAGGTGGCTTTGTAAACAAACAGTGGCAAATTGGTTGAGATGAGGAAACCAGAACCGGTAAATTCCATGCCTAAGTTTAGCTGGGTCAGTTTAGCTCATGAACATAAGATAGCTCAGTGGAACCAATTTCACAGGCCAAGTCATCTGAAAGCAATTCAAAATATATATTGTCAATTCCAGCAGAAAACTGATCAACTAATTATTAGGAATGGAAACTTCAAAATAATTTTTAGATTAAACCACAGAGGATTTCCTGAACCCTTTTTTTTTTTTTCCTGGAAAACAACCTGTTTGACTTACCTGTAGATCTTGCACCGCAAGAACACAAGACAAAACAAAACTACTACTTTTATTGGCCTATTCCCATTCTCACATTTGTTACTGCTGTATCTACTGAGAAGAACCAACCCTTTTCTTCAAAATATAGATTAACAAGCTTGAAAGAAGTATTAAAATGTATACAGAATTCATTAGGTTTCCATATATGGCATACTACTTTGTTTTTAAGAGGCTCACCTGTGTCTTTTATTGTGATAACATTATTATTTTGCAAAGGTTTACTTCAGGAATATTGCTTGTCTCTCAGAGCACTTTTCATTCTCCCATATCCTATTAATATGATAATTATTCCAAACATACTGAGTATGCAAGTAGAAGCTTTTATTTGCTGAAGTATATGATATAAAATATGGATATTTAAGCACACAAATACAGTCTAAAGAAACACATTTTCAAATTACTTAATATTCTTTACATATGGGAGAACCTAGCAGAAGTGCTAGCACTCTGGTTCCCCATTAAGTAAAGAAATACTTATTCAAAGTCTCAGATATAATTATTCAGCTTCTTTTCATAAACTTAACTCCTTTCTGTTGTGTGTTGATTTACCTCCAGAATTTTACAGCAAGTACCTGTCATCTTTCTGCTACAAGATTAGGACTTTTTAGTGCTGAGTGGAAAAAGAGAATTGTAAGACAAGCTATAATTTCATGTTTCTTTCGGTGTTAAAAATAGGATTGTTTTGCACCTATGTAATTGGTTGAAGGCAGTAGGAGTCATCAAGTCAATCAAAGAAAAATCACAATGAAGTTTTCTAGCTAATCAGTTGGTCTTTGTTACACAGTTTTTATGCACAAAATCACATCTAACAAAAATCAGCAGACTGCAAGCAGTGCGGGAATAAGGTACAGGACTTTAAAGTTGAGCTTCAGCCACCAATTCAGCCCTTGCCTTGTATGGGCCAAAGTCTGGTGCCTTATCATAAACAACACACTGTTTCCAAAATTAAATACTACTTATTGGGACACAGCTAGTACTTTTATGCATAAGGTATCACCAATTAAAATGACACTAAAGAGTTACTGTAAGGTAAAGCAAACAATTCATGATATTATGTCCATGCAAAGACATAAGAGGACAACAGCTATCCCAATATGTATGTAATATCTCACGAAACTACCATCTAACAGAAAAGTACTGCATGATTAGCACAGCCAGACTACTATTCGTCTTGGATTTGTTAGGACCTCCTAAGAGAGATCAGAAGGGGTATGCAGTGAGGTAAATCTTGGTGTGCTACAGCATCCGGAATATAATGTCCACAAGAATAAAATATTTCTACTGTCTAAATCTCAGTTCAGACAGGTATTACAGAGCATGTATATGCAAATGTGACAGTACCAATAATCTCAATTTACAGGTTGCTTACTGGAGCCTGACACAGTCTTACTGTGCTCATCTTCAAACCCAAACAGCTTGGTGGTGAAGTTGCCCAAGATGACAAACGGGCTCTACATGGTTTTGCTGAAGTGAAGACACAAATGTCCAGCACCACCTCATCTCACACCATGGCCATTGTATTATGCAACCAGAGGAAAAACATATTGGTATATAGTAGTTTCTCTGCTGACAAGAAGAGGTGACCCCTTCTTTCCCACACAGTGTGTAAGACATTCCTGTTGAAAACACTTAGTTCAGTTCTGCATAACAGTGAGAGAGGAGCATCACAGACATCACTGCAAGGGTGTGGAATCTGCATCTGCAAACACAGGTATGCCTTATCCAAGCCTGAGTAGCAAAGAAATGTTTAAGTTTGCATGTCTTTGGAATACCTACCTACCTACATGCATACGAAAAGATTTCTGTTCTCTACTGTTAAACAAGCCAATATAAATTTGTTGTAAAATCAAAAGCCAAGGAAGTTTGAATTAGTTTTAAACATTAAGAATATTCTTTACATCCCTATAATCTAGAAGAAGAAAGGTTTTTAATAATCTTTTATCTTGCAGGACATAGACTCAGTTTTTCCATTTATTACCTGTTATTTGCACAGCAGTAGCAAAAAGTTGGGAACAGAAGGAAAGAAACAAGATCACAGAGAGAGTGGTAGCAAGTGAAACTATAGCCTTTTCATCACAGTAAAATAAAATCAAAAGAATTGGGAGAATAACAAGATTTAGAAACTTTAATAAATGTTTATTTCGGTCCAGGAAATTTATGTAAGTGAATTTTAACTACTTTAAATGGTGCTGCAATGGAAAAGAGTAGCTTTTCTTCAACAAGGAGTTCTAGTCTCAGGAATTATATTTGAAGTGAGACTTTTCATTGTCTTTTTTTTTGCAGTGATTGGAAGCCAGGAGTACTGTTTGGGTGAAATGCAGGTACAAGTTAAAATTACAGAATTTGATTGGCTTATTATATTTATCAAACACACTTCAAAGATGTTTCAAACCAAATAATTCTGTAAATAAATATAATCTCCTGATAATTTCCCATGCTATGTGATTTATTTTTACATAAAATATGTTTGCTGTTGCCAAGTTGCAAGAAAATAACTAAGCTATGAAGGTATTTGTTTCGTGCCAATAAATGGATGAATGTACTTCTTGAATCTCATTTTACTTGCAAAAATGGGGCAACAAATATAACTGTGCTGTGCACTATGCTCAAATATAGTCCTGAAATTCCAGAACACCTTAGCTGAGATACTTTAATAGTGTAGAGATCTCAAGTTCTCTATGTAGCAGCATTAAGGTGATGCATGAGTAGGAGGACCAAAATAAAGTAACAAAAGGATTGATGACACCAAACCTGTCCAATAATTGACACTCTAGTTTCTTTCCTGGAAAATTTCTTTGTACCGCATTCCTGTCTCTTTTTATTTCATTACCACAAATATTCTTAAAGTTGCCTTTAATAGCACCCATGTTTGTTTGAACAATTCCTGCCTCATCAGCACCTTTCTGCAGCTTTAACAGCTCTAAATTACAGCATTTCTCCATTCTGTGGGATCAGGGCTTACAGGAAATGGCAACCGTGCAGCTGAAAGTGCTTTCCATGACAGGGTACTAGAATTTGTGCTCAATAAACTCTGGCATTTGATCACTCACTT
Source organism: Passer montanus (assembly GCF_014805655.1). Lineage (NCBI taxonomy): Eukaryota > Metazoa > Chordata > Aves > Passeriformes > Passeridae > Passer > Passer montanus. The sequence continues at coordinate 1,877,894 of NW_024373812.1, forward strand.
GCCTTTTTGACCATAATATTTTGTTTAGGAACGTCATCAGAGGGAAACGACAGTAATAGTGTATAATAGTTTCTAATTGTCTAACAGGTATACAGCTTTCTCCTACTAGGAAAAAAGTGTCTGCCAATTTCTGCATAGAGACTTTACCTTAATTTGGTTTGACTTTTTGGTATACATAACAAGTCCTTGTTGCATCCTCAGTGTCACTGTTAGTTTCAGAACAACATAAAACCATACTGCCTTGAAGTCTTCTTTCATCTGATGACATATTTTGTTCAACACCTTTTGCAGTAACGTCCATGAATCAGGCTGGTGCTTCCAAAGAAAACTTCTTTTGGCATCAAGACAGGGACTCTCATATATCGAGGATACATACCAAAATATATCACGTAGAGGCTGGAAATGGACAGAACAACTTATCAAGACAGTATTCTGCTCCATGCTTCTAAGACAGCTGTCTCCCACAAGTGTGTTTGCTCACAAATGCACATTTTCTATGACACTTACCAGAACCTCAGATGACAATTCAAGGGTACCTCTCCATTTAGCAGAGATTTATGTCCTACCAATGAATTTGAAAACATGTATAAAAAAAGGTTTCATCTTTCCTCTCTGTGCAGCCGAAGCCTTGTTGACATCTCTTTGTACTTCACCTATTTCTGAAAGCAATTAGGCTAACACACACCTCTTCCAGACTTTTCCTACAGGTAGAATTGTGGAAGTTTGGAAGAATTAACAGCTCTGGACTATATTCAGCCTACATAGTCTTGGAAGGGAGTTTTTTCCTGTTGGTGCTATGTGCCATATTTTCAGACATTCTGATCATCTACACTCTTTGCAAGAATAAACTCACCTCAGTGGGCCAATGAATTACTGTACCTACAACTAAATCTAAAATCACTTTTAGTACCAGCATTTTCAACAGCAAATTTATTCACTACTTCAACTTCGACATAAATTTAGCTTCCAGATTGTAGCAGAGTCCTCATCTATTCTAAAGCTGTCCATTGCTCTCATTTTACATTAGTTTATAATGATATTTCTCATTCCAGCAAAATTTTGCCAAATTTATATAGCCCTTTTAAATTTTCTTGAATATTTTGTGAAGCATTCTTTGTCTTCTTCACTAAACAGGTTGTCAAGCCTTGAAGCAGCCTGCCAGGAAACTGGTTGAGATATCCCCCTAGAGAGAAAAAACCTGTAGACATGGTGTTTTAGGAACCTGGCTTAGTGGTGGTCTTGGCAGCTCTAGGATGAGGTTAGACTTGATGATCTGAGTGTCTTTTGCCACCTAAATGATCCTATTATTCTGTCAGTCTAATTTGTCTCAGGAATTAGCCTGCCCTTCCACACAGAAGGGGCAACTCTTCATCTTTCATGGGATTCAGGCATGAGAAATGGGTAAGCTTTAGACCTTAAAGTTCCTACTCATGATCTGTCTCCTACCACAGGAAACATCAGTATCTGCCAAAAAAGTGTTCCAAAAACATATCCCAGCCAACACATATTTTAGACGGGAAGGAAATGCTGAACTTGAGCTCTCATTTTGCTTATCTACCTGCAGGGAGCCTAAAAGAAAGATGGAAAAACTTTTCACAAGAGCATGTAGTGACAGGGCAAAGGGGAATGGCTTCTAAATGAAAAAGAACAGGTTTAGATAAGACGTTAAAAAAAACTTTAGCTGTGAGGCTGGTGAGGCACTGGAACAGATTGTCCAGGGAATTTGTGGATGCTGCATCCCTGGAAGTGTTTAAATCCATGTTGGATGGAACTCTGAGCAAGATTTTCTAGTGAAAAGTGTCCCTTCCCACAGCATAAGTGTTTGGAGTTAGATGACCTTTAAGGTTCCTTTCAGCACTATAATTCTGTGATTCTATGATTCTTGGCTCTGGTTACATGCTTCTTCCAGTCTCAAGTTCATAGACAATGGATAAGCTGATACAGTGTAAAGCTCCTCATTTTTCCCTGATATGACTGGTGGCAAAAATCGAGATAGAAGAAGTTATTCAGCATTTCATAACTTATTTCATTTTGGGATAATATATGAAGCAGTCCTATTAACCAGAAATCTGTCGAGGTGTTACTGGGTCTTGGACTGCATCCCTGGAAGTGTTTAAATCCACGTTGGATGGAACTCTGAGCAAGCTTTTCTAGTGAAAACTGTCCCTTCCCACAGCATAAGTGTTTGGAGTTAGATGACCTTTAAGGTTCCTTTCAGCACTATAATTCTGTGATTCTATGATTCTTGGCTCTGGTTACATGCTTCTTCCAGTCTCAAGTTCATAGACAATGGATAAGCTGATACAGTGTAAAGCTCCTCATTTTTCCCTGATATGACTGGTGGCAAAAATCGAGATAGAAGAAGTTATTCAGCATTTCATAACTTATTTCATTTTGGGATAATATATGAAGCAGTCCTATTAACCAGAAATCTGTCGAGGTGTTACTGGGTCTTGGGTCTTCAAGGAGACATGAGGAGTTGTGGGCTGCCATAAGGTTTTTTATTGCATGAATACATCACTCTCGAAGGTAAAGAGTTCAAGGTGCTAAAGTCCATGCAAAAGCTTTCTGGTGTGTTAGATGACCTTTAAGGTTCCTTTCAGCACTATAATTCTGTGATTCTATGATTCTTGGCTCTGGTTACATGCTTCTTCCAGTCTCAAGTTCATAGACAATGGATAAGCTGATACAGTGTAAAGCTCCTCATTTTTCCCTGATATGACTGGTGTCAAAAATAGAGATAGAAGATGTTATTCAGTATTTCATAACTTGTTTCATTTTGGGATAATATATGAAGCAGTCCTATTAACCAGAAATCTGTCGAGGTGTTACTGGGTCTTGGGTCTTCAAAGAGACATGAGGAGTTGTGGGCTGCCATAAGGTTTTTTATTGCATGAATACATCAGTCTTGAAGGTAAAGAGTTCAAGGTGCTAAAGTTCATGCAAAAGCTTTCTGGTGTAAAGTTCCAAGCTGGAACAGCTGCTGCAAGGCTGCTTTCTGGTATGGAGTGCCAGCTTCTGTGCAGGACCAGCAGCAGCAGCAACAGCTGTTCTTCACTGAGCACTTCTGTATTCTGTAGAGTCTGGTGTCCCGGGCAGCAGCAGCAGTAGGGACCACAGCCTTGTTCTGTGCAGGACCAGCAGCAGTAGCAACAGCTGTTCTTCATTGAGCACTTCTGTAGAGTCTGGTGTCCCGGGCAGCAGCAGCAGTAGGGACCACAGCCTTTCTTTCTTCTTTTCTTCTTCTTGTGGTTGCTGATGTGTTGATGCTGTGGTGGTCAATGATGATGATGATGATGGAGCTTGTACCCCACTACAGGGCTTTTTATTTATAAAATATCCAATCAGCTAAAAACACAATTCTAAAACACTGGTCTTTCTAAACCAATCTAAACTTCATTCTAATATGTGAAAGTAGTGCGAAAGTAGTGTCAGATCTTGCCTAAAAAACTATGTATCTAATATTATCTATTTACACAAATGTACTATCTGTTTTCTTGCTTCAAATTTATGTGAATAAGTTTATCTATTTATGTGAATAGTTCTATCCATTTAAGCATGTAGTTTTATCTATTTTACATGAATAATTCTGTCTAGTGACAAATTTTTGCTATGTTTTTGTTATGACTAGGGCTAAGTTGCTGAACTTTAAACTAGGCCTTAAGGCCTTTTCTAACTAGCATAGTTTCTTAACACACTTAAAATATATTTCTACTTACTTAAAACTTAAAGCTTAAACTTAAACTTACTTAAAACTATAACTTACACTTCTATTTACTTAAAACTTGAACCTACACTTCCACTTCATATCTATGTGATATCTTAGTGATATCTATGTGATATGTGATATCTTAGTTTCTCTAAAGGCTTTAATTCAACCCCTGCATTCATCTCCCTCTCTGAGGAACTCAGAGAGGCTTGTATTCCAACATAAATCTAACCTTGAAATCTCAAAATTGTCGTTGAATAGCCTTGACAGAAGTATGAATTGTACACAACTACAATTCTACAACTTAGAATTGTATCACAGTGTTGATGAACAATTAAATTTTGAAAGTTTTTTTCCCATTCTTTTCTGCAGGTTTCAGTTGTTTGAAAGAATCTTTATTATGTTGTAGTCTATGAGAACACACTCATTACTTCCTTTCTCTCCTGCAGGTTTTTTTTTTCCCAGATAGGAACCTGAAAAATTGCCTTAGATCATTACAGTATTTTTGTTGAAAAGCTAGGACATTGAGCACTTCTGCAGAGAATCCACAGGTTTATTGATGGTATGTGCTGTCTGAATTCCTAGACCACTAGCAGTAATGCTGTCAATGTATCAACCATATGGCTGACCAAGATGATGAGAGGGAATATGTTGCACAGAAATCCCCATTTGCCTTGCATTGCATTCTGACATCAATGTTTTTTTAATAATCTAAATACTACAAATTATAGGACTATCAAGACACAAACATTCCATATGCTGCTCCAAACTAGCTTTAGAGTCCTGAAAAGAAACTCACCCTTCTTTTTATATTGAAAGACAAAAACATATGAAACAGTATTGAAAGCACTGAAGCATAAAACCTGAACTTCTGACATGGGCTTCAAAGCCATCCTGCACAGATCAGACCACAGGAGGCAAAGAAACTCTAGTCCAGGAAACCAAAGGCAATCAAATTCCTTATCCTCATACAATCTCACTTTACAAAATGAGCCACTTTGGGTAACTGACAGTTGCAAAGGAACTTTGATTAGATTGCTTGAATTTTCAAGGAATGGCATACATAGGATTTCAACTTATTTAGAGTGCTAACACCATTTGAAATATATTGTTTACTTGAAAGTCTCCTAAATAAAAGATTCCTTTTGAAAGAATCATTATTATGTTGTAGTCTATTTTTATTTTTTTTATTTTTTTATTTTATATTATTCTTTATTATTATATATATATTAATTATTTTTTATATTATTTATATATTTATTTTATATAAATTTATATATATTAGTCCTTTTCATTTTACTGGTCATTTCAATTGCATTTTCTGTCGTTTGGAGAATTCTTAGAGGGCTTATAGTTAAACACCATTTGAAATATATTGTTTACTTGAAAGTCTCCTAAATAAAAGATTCCCATCAACGTGCCAGCAGCAGCAAACAAGACATAGCAGGTGAAAAACTGCATATTTAAAAACTTGTAGCAGAAATCCCAAAAACTGTGTTTCCTGTCATATGACAGATGGAGCATTTTCTAACTCAGAATCACGGTGTGTGGATGGAGACATGAAACCAAGATCTGTTGCTTGGCAGAGTCTTGACAATTCACACATTTACTGCAGCATCACTGTTAAGAGAGCATTTTTCCTTGTATCTTTTCTCACGTTCAGTAGCTGGGCGCAACAGTATCTGTTTCCCTAATCTGATCAGCTCAATGGTGCCTAAAAGTTTCTGTTCTTAAAGCTGCCAATGTACAGCAAGCCTTGGTCTGCAATAAAGCAACAACTACCAAAGGGAAGGTGGTTATAGATGTCTGGAAGTACTGGGGATGAGAGGAAATGAAACAGCAGATGCTCCAAGTTCTGCACTTGTAGCATACATCCCTGAGCCACAGTCTGGCCTCCTCCCTACACAGAAACACCACATTCAGCTCTGCTGCATGGTTGGATTGTGTGCATGAAGGATTTAGCACCACAAACTGCACAAGCCCTTCTCATGCAATATAGAATCCTGCTCTTTTTATTCACATATGGGGTTTTTTCTTTTTTTTTTTCTTTTTTTTTTTAGTCTATTCTTATTGGTGTAAGGAATATAAAATCCCATACTACTCCTGCACCATTTTGAAGGCAAAAATAGCACCTTGAACGTCCCTTTGATAAAGGCAGTTGGCTGCCTTCTACTTTACTACTCAAGAAGGTTTGTTGTTCAAAACATATTGTTTTTAAGGTGACATGTAAAGCAGTACGAGCCAGGTACATAACACTCCCAGACAAGAAAAATCAACCTGAATAAGCATAACAGCTTCATTTTTACTGTGGTGGATGTTTAATTTGGATTTGGTTTTGGTTTTGGTTTTGGTTTTGTTTGTTTGAGTTTTTGTAATTATTATTTTTCAGTAATACAATGAATGTCACAATATAGCTCAGAACCATTGGCTTGAAACAGGAGGGTAAACCCCATGTAATTATATAAATCTAAGTTTTTCTATTTTTAATTGCCTGAGGAGGATTATGTGCTAAAGTGAGGGCTTCTTTTTTAGTATGTTTGTGTTTTGGATATTAGCCGATAAAGATTACATATTTGGACAATAAATCCTCATATTAAAATTTTAAAACCTTGCAGGAGAGTTTACTTAAAATCAGGAAACTATATTTATTTAACACCGTTTATGATCCTATATGCCTGTGAGTACTGTGGGACTGAGTACTTATTATGGTAAAGTGCAACCAGACAGTGGAGTTAAGGAACAAATGAAGGTTCTAGTAAGACTCCAGGGCTGTGTTTCCCTGCTATTATGAACTGGATTTTGCTACCTTAAACTTCTTGCTGTACAGTTTTCACTGAAAGGCAAAATAATTGATTGTAGCAAGCACTACGTAATGAACCTGGCAATAAAACTGTTGCAGCTCCAGACAGGGACTGAATTACTTGGGGGTGGGAGCTACATGGCCCTGGCAATGTCTGGAGACCCTGAGTCCTTTTGGCTCATGACTGCAGCCACAGGACCCCAGCTATTTCCAGCACAAGACCTCTGAGCTCACATCAGTTGGGGCATCAGCTCAGTCTCAGCATTCAAATGCTCCGATGCTCTGAGATGTTGCCAAACACTGAAAAAGAATGATAGCACAAGTTGACATTTCTTGCCACTGAATTGTCCAAAATCAGTGAAACTGAACTCTGAGATAGAAACACCATAAGGAAACACTTCTCTGTTTCACAGCTCTTCTTCCTGAAAACCAGGGGATTTCATAAAAGACTTCATGATGCAGTGACTACATATATTTCTATTAAGATTGCTTTTGCTTTTATAATGCAGTGGGCCAGGAACCCAGAGGTCACTACCAATTGTCCCATGGTCCCATGGTAATTTCTTTCCCACCCACCCCTCCCTCACTCCTGTTTATTCACCACTAAAAGGCAGCAACCCATGCAACTTTACCCAAAAAAAGTAAATTTCACTCTGAGAAAATGTGAAGATTAAAAATTGAAGTACCCAAACAACCTCCTATTTATTCTGTAATTATGCACAGTTGCCTCCAATATCCTATTTTGATGCTGCTGTTGTTAACAATTTGGCTCAATCTGCCTTTCCCTTGCCAGACATTTAGGGGAGCTGGCCTGATAGCAACCTTGGAAATTTTATTCCAGTTCCCAAATGGAAATTGGCTAAACTGATAAGAACTTTTTTTCAGTTTGAGGAGTTGTGAAAACCTTGTTAACCTATATTCAAGTTAAAAATACTAACTTGACTCATGAAATTGCATATCCTCCTGCGTTATCATTATCTTTTTTCTGCCCTCTGCCTCATACGACTTTCAAGGGTGTAATAAGCAGATGTCTTAATCCATGACTGCACTTTAATTTGAGGGCCAGCCTTTTCATAGAAAGTGTCTCCTGGTTGTGGCTGGAAAAGAAAATCTTCTTCGCGCCAGCTACAGTGCTGTGCTTCAGATTTAGTGTGAGAGTAATGCTGATTTCTCACTGATATCTTGGTTGTGAGTTAAGGATAGTTCCATGTCTCATTCTCTATCCATGAGCACATGCACAAGAAGCTGTGAGGAAACACAGCCAGGACAGCTGACCTCAACTGGCCAAAAGGATATTCCACACCACAGCACATCATGTCCAGTATATAAACTGAGGGGATTTGCCCAGGCACTACCAATTGCTGCCTGGGGATGGTTGGACATAAAGGCAGCATGTGGTGAACAGTTGCTTTGTGTAGCACTTGTCTTTCTTGGGTTTTATTCTTCTCACACTCTCCTTCTCATTGCTGTTCGTGCTAATATTATTATTATTATCAACATGACAACAACAACAATGACAACAACAATAATTTAATAATTTAGTTAATTTATATTTCAATTATCAAATGCTTCTTATCTCAACCCATAAGGTTTACCTTTTCTTTCCAATTCTCTTCTCCCTGGGAGATTGGTGGAGAGGGCAGCGAGCAGCTGCATGGTACCTACCACAACAGAAAGAAATAACTGGAAGCCAAGCAAAGGCTTGGCTTGTCCTGTCTATGTTTCTTCAGAGAAAGAAGGGACAAGATTATTCCCTCACATTCACAGCTCCAGACAGAAAGGACTGGAGAACTGAGAAGCACCTCCCAGCTTCTGAGGAAGTGATAAAGGGATTAACGGTCCTAGCAAAAAATTACCTTCATTAAGCTACAGGATTGGCCAAGATAAAAAAGATTCCAACTGACTGGAACACACAGATGTGTTATAGGTGAGTAACAGTCCACAGAAGGACACAATGCTTCTAAAATCTCTGATCATATCCCAGAAACCTTGCAGATAGATAAGGAAATCATCCAGGGAAAGTTGGTTTTCTACAGCTTTCATTTCTACCTCTTTTGCTGAGCTGAAATTAGAGGACAATTGCATGAAGTCCTTATTAATCTTATATGTTACCTATTTCAACTTGCATATGTCCCTGAACTCCAAAATGTCCTCAGGGCTGGTGCAGTTACAACTGTTGTTTTTAAGCTGGTGCAGTTATTTTCACAGTTCAGCATTGACTCAGAGTGCTTAATAGATATAACCAAGAAACAGGAGGAGAGAATATCTGCCAAAGAGGCTAAAATCTAATCACAGCTTATTTCTATCCTCAGCCCAAATGTTCAGACTCTATACTCTATACTATATACCTATATAATCCATATGTCAGCTGGAGAATATTTCATAGGGCTGCTACCAGTCTTACTCAGAATTAAAATGCTAGGCTTTTTTGCAGTCATGGCTCGTGCTTCACATGTAAGGGTACAGCATAATTTGTCCAAAAAGTTTCAAGAAGAAAACTAATAAAATAATCTATTATAATTTACTGGGGACGGAATGATATTATGTGGATTTGGCATGGATGTGGGTACCAAAATCTTGCTCTTAAACACACATCTTTGCAATCATGAATGTAACAGGAAAACCTTAAAGAAACCCTGCAGAAATTCACTAGACACTCCTGACAGTGCATTCCTATGCAGTGCTCCTCTTCTTCATTGCTCACAAATCTTCCCCCAAGGAAATCCTTACCAGCAGTTAGTTTCTGAATTTACTACCTGAGACTACACAGCTGCTGAGCTTCCCTGATCTTCATATTCTTCTACTTTTTTATTCTTTTAGATCTTTCATGTTACACATCACAACAGGAAGACAGAAAGAAGTTTAGAACTTTAGAAGTTGCAATGGCTGATGCACCTGAAAGTGGGGAGGTTTCACTCTAATCCCTATGTTGCTGTTAAATCCATTCTTTGATTAATTATTATGAATGGAAGAGGTATACATTCTAATGTTAATAAAATACTGCTTCTCTCACAGTCATTGCCATCTAATAGAGGTCGTTTGATCTGTTTGCAAAACAAATGATTTTATTTTACACTCTTGGGTAGCATTTTAGTCATAGGAGGCAATTTCATTCTAATTTAATAGAGAGGAGGTATGCCTAACTTAAATACCCGTGAAAGCCACTTTTGAGCTTCAAGTAAATTGCATATTGTGAAGGGATGTAAACTCGTCTGCTCTTGTGAAACTGTTAAAATTAATGTGTTTAAACTTTATTTACTCTATACAGTTTTATCTGTTCTCCAAGGATCCCTTAACAGATGCTTGATTTTAATGACTATTTTTAATATGTGTTTCAGAGGAAGTGGAATGTGTAGCATTCCTGATAAAACCCACAAATCCAGTCACCCCTGTGAAAGTAACTGCAACTTTCATTTATCACTAAAGAATTCTACACCAAATCATAGCATTTCTGCCTTTAAATCCAGCTACTGTGCTCCATTATTATATCATTATCTATTGAATTCTACATTTATTCATGAATTTCCTTAACTCTGTAGCTGGTGTTTCCTTCTTAATTGCTTGTTTGAAAGCAGTTGTTAGAGAGACACTTTGAGATAATGGCCTGCTTATACTAAATGCTACACAAGAGATGTCTGAACCTAAAGAATTTATAGACCAGATCACAGGGCATTCTAAGAAGAGTCATGGCATGTATAGAAGCTGCTATGATGGACATTGTGATCAGAAAACAGCACAGCCTTGTACTTGGGAATACACTTTGCTGTCTATATGTTCCTATCAAAATCACGTAAGTAGCTTCTTTCATAACTGTACTATTATATAGCCAGTAGAACATCTAAAAGCACTCTGCAAACTTCCTAATTCCCCTGGAAAGCAGTCTGATGCATAAAGGCACCAAGGGTCACTCAACACAATTGGTGAAAGCCAGTTAAACTGGCAGCACTAAAGCTCTCTATTTCCTTAGCTAAAACCCACCATCTCAAGACAAGAAACTCTTCTGAAGAAGAGACTTTGTCTACAAGTTAGGTGTTTCAAGCACAACAAAACAACAGCAGAGTAAGTCAAGCAAGAATTCAGGCTTCTTCATATTTGCCTTGAATATTCTAGCCCAAGAAACTCTTCTGAAGAAGAGACTGCCTTTGTCTACAAGTTAGGTGTTTCAAGCACAACAAAACAACAGCAGAGTAAGTCAAGCAAGAATTCAGGCTTCTTCATATTTGCCTTGAATATTCTAGCTCTATACAGAGAAGCTGGCATTTCCAATCAGATCTTAAAATTGACTTATCTGCAATCAGATCTTAAAATTGACTTATCTGGTAAAGGTTTATCTTACTAGCAGGTAGGGATCAAAACATTTACCATCATCTACCTTTTTTAGCTTCTTTTGGCCTCTATACAGAGAAGCTGGCATTTCCCATCAGATCTTAAAATTGACTTATCTGGTAAATGTTTATCTTATTAGCAGGTAGGGATCAAAACATTTACCATCATCTACCTTTTTTAGCTTCTTTTGGAGAATAAAAAGAGCAGAGGTTAATACTAAGTAGGTAAATTAATTTTAGAGAAGAAGATCTCTGCTTTGACATCATTTGTGTCACTATGTAGTCAAGAGAGGCTCTTAACAGAGTGCTTGGAGTCAGCCTCCATAGACCAGCTGCCATTTCTACATGTGAAAAATATTATTTTCTTTGTCTTTTCATAGGTTCTCCTTATAATGAAAGATTGAGTAATGCATCCTGGCCAGATGCAGTCAGCTTGACATCCAGTTACCAGAGATACACATTCAACTTTCCACCAGCACAAAATGCTGTCATTAGCAACACAGTGACTTAAATTTTCTTCCATGCTAACTGTGAAAATTCATACTTATAAAAATATCTTAAACCAGGAACAAAACAGATGTAATTACAAGTAAGTTACTGCTTCTCTCTGCATGTGTGCACAGTGATTTAAACCAACATACTTTTTACTGCTTCTAGCAGGCCAAAATTGATGATTTTGGTCATGATGAATTTGAAATTCTTATCTTCCTTGAAAAAACACATTATAGGCCAAAGATAACAAACCTGAACATGATGACATTATTAAGGGCAACACAAAAAATTCTGCAGCACAAAAAATCCTGTAGAAGTAAACAAGAGACATTGAGTGCGAGTACCATACTTTAACACAAGCTTGTATTCCAAGTTCACATCTATGCTAGGAATCTGTTAATTAGTATGGGTAGAGCTAATGCAGACAATTGTTTCAATTAATAGTATTCAGGATATGAGATGGGATGCATGCTATGTGAAGTCAGTGTTAGTGATCTGATTTATCCAATAGCTTTTTTCCTCTCCTGCGTAGTCAAACATAATATACAAATTTATATATATAGTCAATGCATTGTGGAACAATCTTACATTTTACTGAGCAGTTTTTGCAATTCTCTTCTCTCTAACCTTAAATGTATCTTGTTTGCTCTTACAGGACACCTTGAATATTTTTGATTCACAAAAATTACCATACACATACTGATTACCATACACAGACTGACATCACAAAGAAGATTCACACTCTGCTTTTTAACAGCGAAATTTTGTCTTCCTTTTAAAAGTCTCTCACTGGTAACTAAATAACATATCAACATTATTAAATAAAAATCACAAAGCTATTAAATAAATTTACTTTCTAAACATACAAAATTAACTCCTCAAAAGTGAGAGAACTCTTACTAATTATTCAAACAGGGGAAAAAAACATTAAAAAAAAGTATCTTCCCTTTCACTGAGGCTGATGGAGTGAATTTTCATTTAAGAGGAAAATTTTTATCTTCCTAGTTAAGTCATATACCTGTTTGCTGTCAGAGTTTTTCCCCCTTCCAACTTCATTTAGATCACTAAGTGTTAGATTCTCCACACATTATTCATGGAGCATCCATTGAAAGTACTAGTGAGTCCCCCAAAAAAAAAAAAAAAGCCAGCAAGAGACAGGTGCTCCCTCACTACTCAAAGAGAATAAAAGCTGTAAAGTCTCTCACTGGTAACCAAGTAACATATCAACATTATTAAATAAAAATCACAAAGCTATTAAATAAATTTACTTTCTAAACATACAAAATTAACTCCTCAAAAGTGAGAGAACTCTTACTAATTATTCAAATAGGGGAAAAAACCATTAAAAAATATATCTTCCCTTTCACTGAGGCTGATGGAGTGAATTTTCATTTAAAAGGAAAATTTTTATCTTCCTAGTTAAGTCATATACCTGTTTGCTGTCGGAGTTTTTCCCCCTTCCAACTTCATTTAGATCACTAAGTGTTAGATTCTCCACACATTATTCATGGAGCATCCATTGAAAGTACTAGTGAGTCCACCAAAAAAAAAAAAAAAGCCAGCAAGAGACAGGTGCTCCCTCACTACTCAAAGAGAATAAAAGCTGTTTCCATTTTTCCTGGTGCTCCAATAGCCCATGGAGTCCAAAAAAAGATGTGTTTGAACTGCTACTCTTGTCTCTTTTCAAAGTCCTTCCTCTGGGAGAAAAGTGGTCTCAAGAGAGCAAGGGCCACAATGCTGTTTTAGGACTGCAGCCAGCTGAGGTTTGCTCATGTTGACAAGCACAAGGAAGTGTGCAATACCACTGACTTTTGTGCGCGTTCATAAAAGAATAGACAAATGTCATTATTCTCTGTCTTTAAACCTCAGTTTGTGCTAATTCATTTTACTGTGATGCACAGTTTTTGGAAAGCACAAAAAATTGGAACAAGGTTAAGCATTATGCTCGATTTGAGGATCTGTGCTGATGAAAATCTCATTCTGGAGAAAATCTAGACTCCATAAGACTTATGACTTTTTCCATTCACAGCACACCTGAAATTTCCTGAGATTTTATGTATTCCATAAAATTTAAGAATGTTTTCTCAGGCTGCTTTTCTGAGACCCCATAAAGGGATATGACGACTAATGTATTAGCAAGTTGCTATCTTTTTATATTTAGGAAAAAGTAATGTGAGTGTGAGAACTATTTGGTCTTCTACTTTTATCTTGTGTACTGCAAGGAAATTCTACTAGGACAGAGAAAGATCAACAGGGAACTTCCAGTTTTTAATTTTAAATTTAAATAGCACTACACAGATGAAATTGAATAACAATAATTAGCTTTAAAAATGAGTTCATATGGACATAATAATATATGCTGCACAACACAGAACTACCAGAAAATGTCCTACTTATGATATGTAGTTGAAACTGCTTGCTTCTGTAGTCCTCCGAATAAAATGGGAATTATCAGGAAACATTTAAAAAGCATTTGTTCATTATGACTTGAAGAAAATAATTTAAAGGAAAATAGCATCAGAGTTTCTTTGCCTGATGCTGAAAGTCTAAAAATTTAGAGAGGGTTAAAGCTATCAAATTTTATTATTAAACACAAAATAATTATTAAAAGTATAATTTCCTTCTAAATGTCTTCATTTAAATCACACAATAGAGTATTTCTGGTTTCATCATTTTGTGCTCATTCTCTGAGAATGACAGATATTACAGTTTATTTAAAATTGTTCCTTCTCTTTTCAATGTAGAAAAATGTATCTCCATTACTATTTGTCTTCCTAAACAGATTTTCTTCTGTTAAATAAAATATAGATTGAGTTAAATACAGGGGCTTTTTTTGCTTTTGCATGTTTTCTCTATTCTCTTTCACTTGAGAACTGCTCACATTCTTGCTTTCTCACAAGGTGCAGCAGAGAAAGAAGACAATCACCTCCAAAGGACAATGCCCTGACAACTGCAACATTTGACAAAACTTAGTGCTTTTCATAATTTAGTCAGGTGGTTGTGCTGAATAGCTGTTAACAAATAACTAGGATATCTATGTCCTCTACAATCAGCTAGTAATAATTGAAACGTTGGAAAAGGAAGAAAAAGTTATTAATGCAAACAATTGACTAACAATTTTGTGGTTTTAGTTTGTGGTTTTCAGAACCTAGAGTTTTCATAATGAAATTTAAAAGGTGTCAAATGGGTGATAATTTATAAAAATGAGTTTGTATATGCCATGTATACCCACAAGGATGTACTTTCTAAAGGGTCTGTGAGTTCCTTTGAAATTATATAAAATGTGAAAAGCACCGGCTAGATAAATCCACTGCTTTCAGTAATTCATATTAAAATAAATTTGCATAGTTCTATTTCTGTCACAGAGCAAACATGAAAAACCTCCAACAAATTCCAATTGTTTAATAACAATTAAAATGCAGCAGTGACAGCAAGGATGAAGAATTACCAGGTCATGGAGCCAACAGGTTGTTACATTTTATTGTGGTTAATCAGATTATTGAAGACAATAAATATTCATCGTAAAAGTGAGTCTGTTTTGAGGTGCAGTCACACATACAAAGTTATTAAATGTGAGGATTTGTATGATCATTGTTAGCATTGACACTTTTGGCAGGTCTGTCTGAAGCAGGATTTGACAAATTTGTCTGTACAAACTCTGTTGCAATAGTTACCTAAGTTCCCTTTATTAAAAAATTTCCTGTTTTACTCATAACTTCAGTCCATATGTGGCTGCACAAAAAAAATCTAGAAATATACAATTTGTGAAACAAAAAATGTATTAAATTCCCCTATTCCTCTCCCTTGAGGATCAAAACACTCTGATTCTAAAACAGTAAATATTGGGTTATTTGGGAATTAACAGAAGTTCTTTTTTTAGCTCCCTTTGGACAGAGAAGGGCTATGGATGTCATTCATCTGGACTTCTGTAGGGCTTTTGACATGGTCTCCCACAACACCCTTCTCTCCATATTGGAGGGAAAAGGGTTTGATGGGTGGGCCATGGTGTACAGGGAATTGCCTGGATGGTTGCATCCCGAGAGTAGTGTTCAACAGCTCAGCGTCCAGAGATGAGTGGTGTCCCTCAGAGTTCCATTCTGGGGCTACTTGTGTTTACCATCCATGATATAATGGCATTGAGCACACTTCTGCAAATCTGCAGATGACACCAAGCTGAGTGGCGCTGTTGGCACTCTTGAAGGATGGGATGCCATCCAGAGACACCTGGACAAACCGGAGGACTGGTCCCATGGGAATTTCCTGAGGTTTAACAAGACCAAGTTCAAGGTGCTGCACCTGGGTCAAGGCAACCCCAGTATCAACACAGGACCAGGGATGAACAGATCAAGAGCAGCCCTGTGAGAAGAACTTGGAGGCGAAGTGTAAAAGCTTCAGCATTAATTCTTATTGTTAGATGTGTTGTACATATCACACACAAGCAATCCTTCCCTTTACAAGTGCGCAGTAATCTGCAGAGGCACAAAAACTTTCATCATTATTATGCAGCTACAGTACACAGTTAAAAAAATCCCCAGTATAAATACTGTAAACCATAAACATTTATGAATAAGTCTGAAGCTTGAAGAGTTTATATGCAAATAAGAAAAAATGCTAATTGCTCAGTTTTTAAATGAAGATGTTTCCTAAGATACTGATCTCTAGGTTTTAGTGCTTCTTTCATTCTACTTTTCATATGTTACAGGCTGCATCCTGTAATTTAATCTGATGTCCATATAACACAGGTTTAAACCAGAATATGCTTCATGTGGGAACTTTAAAAGGCAGAAATGATGATCTATGGAGAAACAATGTGGGTGAGACTGCAGTGCATGACACTTTGCATTTCAGAAAGGTTACTTTTCCTCGAATTTTAAAAATATTGTGGCCAAAAAAGTGCATTATTAACAAATGTCCCCACACCAAGTATTAAATTTGCCAATAATGTAAGTGAAGCACATAAAGTTACATTATAGGCATTATAATAAAGCATAGCTTTTGCAGCTTCATAACCCTCTGCTAATTTGGGAGGCTGTTTTACAAGACTGCTGCCTTCTGCCTATACTTAATGAGTATTATAAACAGCACTGTTACATAATTCTGTTTTCAGGTAACTGTGGGAAGCTCACTGATTTTCTTTTTAAGATACAAATCCACAGCGGGTCACAGAGCCATTATTAGTCTTGGAGATAGAAGCCTTAGGTTTCTAAGTTCTGCAAATTCTTTGAATCAGGACCAGCCAAGAATGGAGGCTCTTGCAGGTGGTTCTGTTAGACCAAGAGATCAGCTGGGGAAAGTACTTTTGACAGAGCTGCTTTGCCACAAAGTAGGCATGATGTCCTAATTTCTGGCCCTTAGAAGGAGTCAGGATTCAGGCTACAGAGCCCTGCTTAAGCAAAACCTTGTAGCAAAGAAAGCCCAGTCTTTCAGGACTAGAAAGCTGGGATATGTCAGGTGGGATATTTCTCCACTTGTGCTGATCCTTTCTACTTCATGTCCATAAATGAGGCTTTTACAAAATAGTAAAGACTGGCCAAATTTATTTTCCAACTATGCTTTGTGCTTTCCTGGGTGATGGCAGAGAGAAGTTGGAGCAATAGTTTCTGTAATCAGAACTTACTTATTTTCTACAACTATTTTAAGATGAGAAGTTGCTACCACCACCTCCCTAGAATACCCTTCTAATATGACAACAGTGCAAGTGTCATTTATTCTATGCCACAAGCAGTCCTATGGAGATTATAGTGCTCCCAGTTATGTAAGAGTCATTGTGTAAGAGTCCTTGACCACACCACACCACAAATGAAATATGAAGTAATCTTGAACTTCAGTGACATTTCTAATTGTATTTACTTTTTAAAAATTAATTATAGTTCCATGTGTAATGAAGAAATTAAGTATCATGTTTTCAAGTGATTTATAACAGGCATTTCTATCCCCTCCAACTCTTTCTGGCTGCTTGAAATATTCTACTATCTGAAACTAGAGTGCTTTGGCACTAAGGAAACCTCACCACCAGAGCTGGAGGAAATAAGCAAGGTGACCTTTACGAAACCAAATCAGGTTTACACTTAGCAAACACACAGAAAAGATCATTAGAGTTCTCAAAAAGAGCTACAAACACTTTGTTTCTCAGCAAAACACAGATTAAAACACACAAAGCAAGTGTGAACATTTTTTATGAATTTTAAGACGTGTGCAGTAACTTGCATGTTCAAGAAGAAGCTGAATTTTGTACTTCCCTTTCATACAGGCATAAACTGAGATATCAATCAAGTCGCTGAAACATTAAAAAAAAAAAATCTATAACCGTTTAAAGAAAAAAAATTCAAGCAGAATGACTAAGGCAACAAAGAGAATGGAGTACTCACTATGTTACCTGGCAGTCCATTATCTACTTGGTCCCGCTCTCTCCTATTGCACACAGACAAAATGTCTTCTTGTCACACAGAGTGTATGTATAGTACAAATAGTTACCTCAGATCCCAGCCATTAAACAAATTTTTGAAAACAGATAAGCTTGACATTTCTTTGAGGTGTCACATATGGAACTTTTTTAAACTGTCCTACTGAAAGCAGTGATTTGTCCAGCATATCTGACTGCCGTTCTCTCTTCAAAGGCTTTGTAACAGACTAAGTAAAAAACACACATACACACAAATTTTACTGGCAGTTAATGGAAACATAGGAATTTGAGACTGGTCTCCCAATGTCTGTTTCTTGAACTCTGCTCTTTGGGGTCTCACAAAGTTGTTTCCAGTTCACCTAAACAAAAACTCCAAAATGCTTTATAATGACAGTGATTCTAGGACACTGGCAATAATCTTGATGTCTCCTGTTCTAGTGATAGGTTTTTTAGTATTTCACAAACAGGATGTGATAAGAAGCACTTGTTGTCTATGCTCTACAAACATTTGTAGTTTACCATTTTTGTAAATCCTTTCTCCTGTTTTAGAGAAAATTTTTAATTACAGAGGACGAGATGTAACCATTGCCCTTTTTGTTGCCCCCAATAGCTGCCAGAGTGCTTTGATTACCACTTTATACCACAAGTGCTGCCTCTTCCACATCCTACAGTACCAACCAAGGATGCAAAAAGATTATTTAAATAACTCACACTATGCAAAATGCCATCCCATATTTTCCTCAAGAACACGGTACAAATAATCTCAAGAGCACCAAGAGGACAAGAGCGATTACTCGAATGCCGGTAACAGGAAATTATAAGATGACTAAATGTTAAACTACAATTAGATCTCCAACAATGTCTCTCCTACTCAAGAGAAAATCCACATCACCTACCCTTGAATCCTCATGGTCCTTTAAACAATACTGAATGAATATCTGCTCTCATTATTTAATTCAAATAAAGAATAATTGTATCTTATGTGAGAAGACTGTCTTCAACATCTAGTTATCCTTCCCAAGCTTCCAGTTATCCCAAAGATAACGTCAAATAATTTTAAGGAATTAAACAGACTAGAGTGTTTTTTCCTTATTCTGGGAAGTGCATCCACATGCATCCTCTTTTAAGGTGATTATTTTTTATTTGTCTCCTAGATATAGAAAAGGAGCATGAAATATCTTGATGTAGAAATGGTTATAGTTATGGCTAACAATAGAACTGCCTCTGCTATTACAAAGCATAGTAATGGAACCTGTTGTCTTCATGATTTATGACTAAAAACCACTAAGCATTTCAAATGCATTTGGAAACAGAACAGGAATGGAGCCTTCAGACTCTTTGCATCTAATCCTTTTCATTGTTATGAAAAGCATTACTCACTTCCTGGTCTGTATTTCCTGTATAGCTTCTAATCAGTCTGTGAATACACAAATAAACTTGTCCATCATCTGTATGGAAATGTTTTCTGCAACAGCATCTTTATAAAAAAACCCCAAATCAACAGCCAACCAACCAACCATACATATTTAAAGCAGCAGCTGAAACTTCATAAGCATTTAAGAAAAGAAGTTGCAGAAAAAGCTCAAACATTACCACTTTTCTGGAGATTAAAAACAAAAATACCATGTACTATTAGTTTGTCAGTTTACCTCATATACTTATGGGGAACATTTAGAGATTATGTTGTAAGGATCAACAATCTTTAACCAACATAGTAATTGAAATTCCTCTGTCAAGAAATTTTCATCTACAAACTTTTTCCCAATTTACAGTCTTGCAGCAGAGAAATCATGAATTGGTCTGTAAAATAGGGCAACAGAAGATGGAAATGGTTTTAAATTGCCACATTTAGTGTCTCTTCTTGCAGGGTGCTCAAACCCTTCCAATGACTAAAGTACTGGAAGAAGAAATTTACACACTTTATTCCCCCACATCACCTTAAACAATTGTTTTTACATCAGCATGAAATCGGCAAAAAGTGATCATATATGTTGTTTTGATATTGTATTTAGGTTGATCAGATACTTTTTATCCCTAAATATCCTTAAGGGTCCAAACATTGTTTAAATTTCTTTTTATGTATATACCACATATATATAATTTTGTAAATTTTTATATAAATTTTAGTTTAAAGGGTTTTAAATTCTATAAACAATTTTACCTTATCTTTAATTACTTTCTACTAATATATAAAGGGACAAGAAATTTCTAACACTATAGTTTGCATATATATTCTTTAAGGAACCTCTCAACTTTCCTTCATACACTTAGTCTCTGTTGACAACAGGAAAGTAATAATATATTATTATATATTATATATATAATTATCACAATAACTATGATAATATCTCTGTTTAATTTAATGAAAGGCCTGCATGCTTGCAACACAGGAGGACACATGCAAAAAATCAGTGAGTTCCATTTCAGAGAAAAATAATGCCTTTCTGTACTTCTGTGTCCTAAATTCTACTTTAACAAAATGTGATCCAGAGGACCAAAAGTAATTTCACGAGCTGATACTATCTCCTGTTTTCTTCCCTTTTCCTATCTAAACATAGATATAATTTATCTTTGGTGTCATACATCCTTGTTGCTATACACAGGAAATTTACCTCCCTTGGAATTCATATTTGAGAGTTAGCAGAAACCCAAGAATTCAGACACATCAGTAGATTACATCTTGAACCATAGCGAGACTGACATGGGATGTAGAAAGACAAAATGGATCAAATATTTTTGTTAAGTTGCAAAGTACTTATAACATTTCAAAACGCATATTTTGCTAATGTGTTAAATAAGTTGCAGTAATAATTTAATTTAGAAAAGTCAGCAAGTGTTTCTGACCAAAAGCACTTTCCCTCTTTTTCTCATCTGTGAGAATATTTTGGTACTAAACTAAACACTAAGAACAGGTGTCTGAAGCCCCTGAATTGCCAGCAGCTCTCCACGGATGGAAGTGATCCCCACAGAGCCCTCATGGTCCTAACCCACTCATCTTATCCCCTCAAGAAATGTCTTCAGATACCAGTTATGGTACACAATGATTTCTTTTTTTTTTTTCCCTAGCTGACAACTGAGTAAAACACTGCACTGGTAATACTGACGTGTTTTCTTGGTTCCTATAAAACCTGTACAGGGAAGGAGCAGAAAACATGCTACCTCACCATTTCTGAAGCAGAGTAATTCCTGAAAGAGAACCCAACTATCCCTATCTTAGTTTTACAAGTTTTATTTGCAAAGGACCACCAGAGAAGCAGCAGAAAGCCACAGCATATATTTAAAATCCACAGACCATAAGCAGAGTTACAAGCTTCTAAATGGGTCATAGATTGTGCCTCAGGGATTCCAGCAGTTAAGGTAGAAAATACAATACCTAAACCAGTCAGACTCAGGGGTTTTTGGTGTCATTTTCATTTTCTCTCATTATCTGTTAAAGTCACTGTTTTTCAGAGATATTCCTACGTTATCACAAACTTTCAGCAGAAAAAGGCAGTAAGAGTACAATTTGGGCTAAGACATTTTCTTCCCTTTGCCATTCATTTTCTGTAAGTGAGCCTTTAAAAAAAGCCAGAAAAATTTATTGTTTGGCTGCACAAGGGAACACAAAGCCCCTGGCAACAGAACTGGAAACACTTTAAATGCTCTGGTAAGAAAACTGGAACACAACAGATATCTCACAACTTTATAAGAACCTTGTATCTGGAGGGGACTGATCTTCAAAACATAGTTCATTTAAATGGATTCATGTATTTCCTACATAAAAACCTTAATATATATTCAATTTCAAACCACTTAATGGCTGAAACAAACCACAACTTCAAAAAAGATAGCATGTGCTAGAGTATGGTATTCACCTGCAAAGTTTCTGGCTGAGCTGGAGTTCATTTCCCCCACAGCAGCCCTCACCTTGGTGCATTTTGCACTGATAATTGGAAAGGTGCCGATAACACACCAGTGTTCTGGCTGATGCTGAGCAGCACTGCCACAGCACCAGCACTGGCTCCAAAATTCCTCTCCCACCTGCAGGATGAGGTGGGCAAAACCTTCAGAAGCTAAATAATCAGGACAGCTGACCCAAACTGAACAAATGGATATTCCATGTCATATGACATCAACTCAGATGTAGAGGCTGAGGATATGGAAGGCATTTGCTGTTTACAAGGCATGTCTTCCAGAGCAACCACTACTCATGCTGAAGCTTTGTTTCCAAAGGGAAAGTGCCAAGTGGAAGTGGCCAGATGTCGCTTGCTGATGGTAAGTAGGGAATAAAATATTTGGGAGTTTTGTTGTTTTGGTTTTTTTTTTCTTTTCTTTTGCTTGCATGCAAGCAACTGTTCCCATTGTTTCAATAAATTGCCTTTATCTTCACCCACAAGGGTCTCATGCCTTATTTTGTCACCCTGTTTCCTGCTGAGGATGGCAGTGATAGAGAGACTTTTGTGGCAGCTGGTGTCCAACCAAGGTCAACCCAGGACAGTTCCTTTGGCTTCTCAACTTTGGGAATGAGGAACCTGAGATAATGATAATACCAGGGATGTGTAACTGGCAAAACAAGAACTGAAAAATGTTAGAGAGTGGTATGATTGAGGGGAATTGCTGTTGTTTTAAGAGGTGTGAAGGAATACGGGTTGCGTTGATATATGTTGATTTTGATGCGGGGAATTTTTTGTTGATGGGAGCGAAGATTGTGTAACAAATGTAAATTTTTAATGATGATATTTAAATATGTGATTCACAGAGGCAAGGGATTGAATATATTTGGTTTGTGTGGCAAGGTTTTGGTCAAAAGAAGTGGATTCTATGAGAAGCTGCCACTGACCGAGTCTGAACCTATCAGTGACGATGCGGGCATAGTTAAGATGAAAACAGGTTATTGAATAGAAACAGTTGCAGGTGGAGAACTAAGGTATGAGGATATGTGAGAGCAGCAACTCTCCAAGACACCAAGGCCAGTGAAAATGGAGAAGATGCCGCTCCTGGTGCTGGAACAAAGATTTCACACCAGGGCCTGGTGCAGACCGTGGTGAGGCAGCTCTGCCTCTGCAGCCCATGGAGGTCCGTGGTGGAGGAGAAATCCCTCTGCAGCCTGTGGAGGATCACTGGAGCAGGTGGAAGCCCAAAGGAGTCTGTGGCTCTGTGAAATGCCTTCTCTAGCCCAGGCTCCTGGCAGGACCTGTGGCCCCATGGAGACAGGAGCCCACACTGGAGCAGGTCTGCTGGCAAGACTTCCGAGACCTTGGGGGTCATGTGCAGGAGCAGTACATTCCTTAAACGCTGCACCCTGTAACAGGGACTTCCCCTGGAACAGTTCATGAAGAACTACAGCCCTTGGGAAGGATTCACAACCTTCTGCAGTTGTAGAGTTCTGTCTCCTGTGGAAGGCACTCCACAATGGAGCAGGGAAAGAACACTCCTCCTCTTGTGAAGGAAGGAACAGCAGAGAAAACGTGTGATGAACTGATTGCAGTCCCCATTCCCCATCCTCCTGTGCTGTTGGGGGCAGAATGTAAAGAGTAGGGAATAAAGTTAAGCCCAGAAAGAAAGAAGAAAGGGGTGGGGGCAAGGTGTTTTTAAGATTTATTTGTCATTATCTCAATCTGTGTGACTGTAATAATTTAATTTCCCCAATCTGAGTCTGTTTTTCTTTAAACAGTAAGTGAAAAACTGATTTGCTTCTGGACAAATGTTGTATTTTTAAGCTGAATTGCTTTAAATTTATCTAAATTGTTCTGTTACGGAATAATTATTTAAGACAAAGGTGCAAGAGCTACTGTTTTTCTGAAATGCCTAAAGCAATTCTTTAAATGAAAATAAGCTTTTTCTTCTGCATTATTTTAAGTATTTGTGCTTCAAATGTTAAAATAAAGCAATGTTTAAAGTTTGAAAACATATTTCAGTAAATCTGAAGTTTTGGATACTTGCCTAGATAATCTAATGTGCATAGAGAACAATTCAAGAAGTTCATACACATATTCCAAGTTATTCCTATAGATAGTAATAAAAATATTTGGAGAATCTGTAACAGAATACATAGGTGCATAGGATCCCCTTCAGCCTCATTTTCATATGGAAAAACCTCTTAGTGAATTTATGGACTTCATGGACTTCAGTAAATATTTCTTTTCTCAGTTCTCTACCCTGAGTCATAAGGCTAATTAATTATGTAAGGAGTACATGGTCTGAATAAAAGTACCTTCTTAGACATCAAAATGTAAAGGAAGTACTACCATTTCAAGACAGCAGAAGAAAGCTATATTAGCAGACAATATCTTATTCCTGCATTGCAGTGATCAGGTATGATCCCATAGAAAGAACATTTCTCATTTTTTACTGCTAAAGTTTGGCACAATAAATTATTCAGCTCTTTGAAATTGTCAAGAAAATCCTTTGGTGTTACAGACTTAAAGATGTATTCAGTGTAATTACAAAAATTATCTTCAAATTACCATGCAAAGATGAACTTTCACAGGATTCACCAACAGCCTAGACACATTAAAAGAGAAGAGATACAGTTTTCCCTTAAGAGTAGTGTTGTGCTTTTGGTCTGAGAAGTGCAAGAGCTGCTCCAAATTTTCAGGTATCAGTTGGTTAGTTATCTTTAATACAGCAAGGCCCAAACATTCCATGGCATTAAATTTCACACGTGCAGACACCAGCAAAAATATTTTGGTTGGCATAGTTTCTCCAACAGCACATGCGTGACATACTGGCTGTATTACGAAACAGGCTTTTTTACTCCCTGCTCTAGGAGTGAGTCTGAATAATTTACACACTTTGCACAGCTGGACAAGTGTGTGGAAAACAGTACTGTGTACAGCTTAAATGCATGCCAGTCAGCCCACAGGCTGCTAGAGAAGTAAGTAGCTACAGCCTCTAGGGTACTTGTAAACAGAGATCATTACTTTATCAGATTATGCCCTCCCATCAGGACTTCTTCCACTCTACAGTACCAGCTGGAAAAATTGTATCAATTCTTACAGGAGTAACTCTGAATTATGTAAAAGATTGGAGATTCTTTTTAAGAAACAAACCAGAAACCTCCTTCCTCAAACTAAGCCACTGATGAAGTGGGGCTGCTCCAACTCACAGCCTGGCCAGCGACACCCATATGGGTGATGTCATATGGGAGCTTCTTCCTCCCAGCTTCCCTGCCCAATCAATCACCTGTGTGGCAGCCATAAAAAACAGAGGAATTACCCCAGTTTATGTCCAGCTGGCAAGTCTGTGACAATATCCATACAGGCATGGATTTTTAAGTGCCTAAGTGCCAAAACACCCGTGTTGTTAGGTATCCTAACAACACCTCTCACTAAAGGCTGCCCTCAATGGCCCTCTCCGCATCTGCTCCATCATAGCCAAATAAAGCAAACCCAGGCCTCAGATCTGTTCTTCAACATGGCCACAACTTGTTTTCCTTGTTCACATTGTCATTGCCTTCATGAAAGTAAAAGTTGTGGTGATGAATAATGCTGCTCTTGCCTAAATCTCTCTATTAAACATAGGGCCTCATAGAGGCACAGGATTTAATGTCAGTATAACAAAGGCTGACTTATGTATAAATGAGAGAGACTTAATAGCAAAATTAGATCTGCTGTTCAGCAAGGGTTGGTGGTGTCATTTGTATTAGACATGCACTGTTTGGCAACAAGGATGTCTGGCAGAAAACTGTCAAAGTTAAATGTAACCCTTTCCTCTACAACACAGCAGTTCTGATTAAAAAGCTCTACAAGAAATGAAACAACTCATCCTCTGGCTGACAATCAGCAAATATTTTCAGCTGGTTGTGGGCCCCCTGCAACGTGTGTGTTTAAGAAGAAAGCTTTATGCATGAATGACAGACTCTGTGTCTGACTCACAGTGACAATGCTACATCTGTTAACAGTGCATTTGGCTGGTGTCCTCCTGTCACTTTTCTAAAACACCCATAAAGAAAATACAGCTTTGGGTGAATGAACTAGAGGTGCAAATTGCGTCACACCTTTCTGTCTTGCTGCAATATTGCCTCTTTTCTCCAAAACCAACACAGATTCACTTGCCCAATCATGGCAGGTAGTCACAGTTCACACTTGAATAGAGATTAGCCACAACACATGAAGTGACAGGCTTTTATATAGCAGAAAACTATTAAGGACTTCAACTTTCTTATGGGCCTGAATAGGTGCAATTCTTTTGAAAATGTTCCCTACCTTCACCTCAGGGCCAAGGAGGGTGTAGTGAGAAGAGACTGCAATACCACATATGGTGGTTGAGCATCTTGACATCTCTTTGTAGGTTTTACTATAATCCAAGGACAAAGATTACATGAGATGTAAGTTCTGATAAATTAACCCTCCCAAGAGGAGAAAATTTTTAAAAATCACAGAAAACCCCAAGCACTCAGACATAAGTTATTAAGTCAAGGTGACTTTTAATTACTCATTGAAGTGTTCACAAAGCACCCACAATCCCCCTCTATACAGCATTTTCCTTGAGCAAAATAAGGGAACAGGCATTCTAGAAGTCCAGAGATAGTTCCCAGAAAACCCTAATGGAATATGAAATCAACACCTTTAAGTGATAGCTCACTTGCCAGCAGAAAAATGACTACAAAACCAAATCTTTAGTTCAGACCAGTGTCTTGCCCAAGTATGTTCATTGAATAAAAAGATTAAAAAAAAATATTGGATTTTGGTGCTCAAAAGTAGATTTTTCTGCAATGTTAAAAAAGTCAGTTGTTAACCTGCTAGTTACTAGTGACTTACTGCAGTTACCTGCTAGTAACTGGGCATGAAATAGGAAATGGAAGCCATACCCATGACTTGTCACTAAACAATTTTTGGGCATTTACTTTCCTATGCTCACTAATTCCTACACACATTTTGGTTAAGTGATTTGGAATGTAAACTGCTGTGAGCAGAAGAAGAATACAAGCTCTAGAACCAGGATCCTTTTCAGTATTACTGATCATCAGTTTGTAGGATCAATATGTATCTGGAAGGAAAAAGCAGAAAAAATTGAAATGCAATTAATTTTGAAGTACTTAGCTGTAGTACCTTTTTCTTGTACATTGTGAAATGCTTGTATAGACTTCAAACAAGTGACAATGCTTTCCTCATCTTGGTGAGAAAAAGTGACTCCTTCCAAAAAATGGAACCTATATAAATGCTCTATTTTACAGCACAATAAAATTTGCTTTGTGTTTTACAGATAACACAATGTACTCACAAATTGTAATACACAAATTGTAAAGTTTCAAGGATAATCCATACTTTCATTTACATCATACTCTCTGTAGATGGCTTTGTTATGTATGGCAAGCAGGTACAGATAAGCAATTATAGACTGAGTGAGCAGATAGCTTCTGCTTTTATGCATCCTATTCTAAATGTTTCTTTAATGAAGACAAATAACTTCTTGTTGAGTCTACAGCCCTTTTTAAAGTACAAATAAATATTTTCAGAGCTTATTAAAACTACACCTTCTAAATTTTTAAACATTTAGCCATTACAACGGTCACAATTTCAAGGCAAAAAGGAGGGATGCATTAAAATGCATTACTGTGTGTGTAGCGACTGAGAAAAGACATGATTTTGTAAGCAAGACAGCTTTAAAAAGCCAAAAGAAAATCACACACTAACCTCCTATTTTCACATAAATTATTATAAATTTGAATCTAGGCTATCAGAAATTATTAATTTTGTGAACTCCTCTGTATTTTTCTGTTTCAAAAAAAGAGATATTTTCTATAGGATTATTCCACATACATTGTCCGCCTTTTATTTTGAAATAATTTTTAAGTATTATGTCAACGGAAATGCAAAAGGAGAACTTAATTGGGAAAAACCATGTCTTATAATATTTAAAATATTATGCTTTAAGGAACTTACATACTGAGAATATTTAACACAAATTCTCCATCAAGACAAGTATTTTAGAATTTCAAGCACTTCGACCAGATTTCAGGATAGTATTATGTCACAGTATTTATAGAAGAAAAAACCTGCAACACAGAGATCAGTGTCTGCCCGTCCACTTCCTCTCACGAGGAAACTGTAGACTGCAATGAGGTCTCCTCTCAGTCTCCCCTTCTCCAAGCTGAACAGACCAAGGGACCTCAGCCATTCCCCATATGGCTTCACCTCCAGAATCTTCACCGTCTTTGGTGCCCCCCTTCAGATGCTCTTTAACAGCTCTTTCTTATTTTACAGCACCCAAAGTGCCCCCAGCACTCGAGGTGAGGCTGCCCCAGTGCAGAGCAGAGCAGGACAATCCCCTCCCTTGCCCGGCTGTGATGCTGTGCCTGATGCTCCCAGGGCACGGGGCCCTCCTGGCTGCCAGGGCACTGCTGGCTCCTGTTCACCTTGTCACTGATGAGGACTCCCTGGAACACTGCTCTCCAGCCTTTTGTTCCCTGCCCTGTCTGTACATCCAGGGATGCCCCATCACAGCATCTGACACTTACCCTTTTTTAAACTTCATAGGCTTCAGAGCCTCCCTGTCTTCAAGGGAGTTGACAGCTCCTCCCAATTTAATGTAAGTGGTAGATCTACTTAGTATCCCTTCAGGTCCTGTGTTCAAGACATTTATGAAGAAGTTGAAGAGAACTGGGCTTAAAACAGACCTCTGCAGAGCCCCATTTGAGCCAGTGTGAAGGCCTGAGATTCCTTTCCCAGACAGGCATAAAAACAATAGTAATAAAACAATCACAGATGCAGTGCCACCAGTTCTTTTCAAATACTTGAATAGCATTAAGATTTACTGACTTTGGTGTTCTATCACTTTTGAAAGAAGCTGTAGCTAAACTAAAACAGAATAGATAAAAAGTCACCATAGATGACCACATATGATATTTCCTCAGAGATAACTCATTATGAAGCAAGCTATTGAACTTCAAGCTAGAACTTTTGTGTCTTTTAAATGAATAACCTGCAAGGGAAACTCAGTTTCCTACATGGCATCTTGTTGCAGTTAGCTGCTGCAAAGCATAGTTCCATGAACAGTAACAAAGTTAGGCTGCTTTCTGAGTACAGACTAAAACATGAGGTGAGTACACTAGAACTCAGCTATGCCTTTCTATTAGCTCTCTTTTTTAACTCTGCAGACAGGGAAAAACTACTAATTGATGTTTATGTTTGTCTTATTTCAGGTGAGAAATAAGCAACATCTATCATTATCACTCCAGAAAACATACACAAATACCTTTCTGTGCACAAAAGGGGAAAAAGAAGATGTGAAAAAGCTGTTCACCTGGCAGGGTGCAGGGTGGGCATTTAGTTGTTTTTTGTTTTGGTTTGGGATTTTTTTGGTTTGGTGGTTTGTTTTTTTTTTTGCTTGTTTGTTTGGGTTTTGGTTTTTTGTTTGTTTGTTTGTTTGGGGTTTTTTGTTGGGTTTTTGTTTTTTTTTTGTTTGTTTGGTTGGTTTTTTGTAGCTTTTTTGGTGGTTTTTTTGGGTTTCTTTTTGTTTTGTTTCAGGTTTTGGGGGGTTTTTTTGGTTTGTTTTTTTTTTTTAACTATGCCTTCTCCAAATGTTCACATGATAAAACCTAGGAAATTCATAAAGGTCAATCTGGGGGTTTTTTTCACACACACAAATTGGATTGCACAGTAAGACATCATCTGCTCAACTAAAATTTAAAAGCATAAGTTTGTCTAATTTCTTTTAGTAGAACCACTAATTGCCAAAAGTACTCTCTGAAGTAACTACTCTGGAGACATAGTGGTTTCCAAACTGAACCTTAATGCACACAAAACCTTGATGATCTCTCCTGGAACTCAGTGTGCCAAACAACTGCAAGTGACTGTGCTCTAACCAATTACAATCACCAAAAAAAAGAAAAAAGGATAAACAATCACTACAGGAAGAAGGCTCTCTGCCAGAGAAATATTAACACATTTTTAGGCAGCAGGTCTATGCTCTGAATCTTGGTTCAAGTTCTCTCAAAGATAAAATTTCTCCTCTAAGTTGTTGATCCTGTTTTTACGTATCAGTAAAATGGGTAGCATGGTCTAGAAATTATTTCAGAAAAGATCTTCTGCACTTGCTTTTTCAGTCAAAGTTCATTATAGAGAAGATCTTTATATTTTTTCTGTTTCAGAGACTTTGGCTTATCTAAGAGTATATACTCTTGTATACTCTTCATGGAAATATTTTATGGCATACCATAAGTATGGTTAAAGTTTATATTAACTTGCTCCCTACTGAAGTGTGATCACAAATATAAATTCTCAGGAATGGCTATTCAGTGTGCTTTTGAGCATGTTTTCTATACATCATGGTGTGCCTTATCCCAGATGAATGCAGCTGCTTTAGCGACTCTTCAGCACTCATCTGCTCTTTAGCAGTCACTGATCAGACATTTCAAATCAGCGGCACCTCACAGGGCACAAACTGATATAGCAATCTGAAGGAACTATCAAAGATGCTCCCTGTTTCAGCAGCACAAGCCATGAAGAATAGCAATTATCGATAATTATGATATGCATCAGAACTCTGAGACACTGACAACTGTTCTTGGGATGCAACACCCTGCTACTTTCTTATCCATCCAGCAGCCCACTCATCAAATCTATCTCTCTCTAGTTTAGAGGGAAGGCTGTTGTGCATTTACTAGAATACTGTTTGAGCTAAGATTGAACAAAATATTCACCGCTTAATCATACAATTGAATGGTTTGGGTTGGAAGATCATCCAGTCCCAGCTCTCCTGCCATGGGCAGGGAGCCATCCACTAGACCAAGTTACTTAGAACCTCTGGCCTGGCCTTGAACACCTCCAGTGATGGGAGCCCACAGCCTCTCTGGGCAACCTGTTCCAGTGCCTCACAGCAGTGCTTTGAAATGAATCAATGATAACGTGATACACCGAGCCTCTGTCATGGTATGGGAAGCATACTACAAAGAATGGTTATAATAATATCCTCACATAATTAATACACAGGAAGAACCAGGGAAATCAGCTCTTCTGCTGGAGAGGAGTGTTTACAAGTATCAGCATCTCAGGAGCTCATTCCTGTTCTGCACTTCTATGAGGGCCTCATGAACTGGAGCCTTTGTTTGTTTTTGTATCACATCCACGGGATGCCACTGGCTTCAGTGATGTGGCATTAACTGACCTATCTTGACTGATAAGTGCCACACACTGAAGCCAAGAGGTCTCCTTGGTCTTTATCAGGAAAAGGAGACACATGGCTTTCTGAGAACAGTGTCCCCAAAAAATTTATTTTCACTAATCACTCCTAGCAACATGTAGGCCTCCAGCTGCTTTTAAGAATTTGCCTGTTTTGCACAATACGCCCAATTTTTAATGAATCTTGAACAAATCTTTTTAGAATTGCACATATCAGGATAAAGATTTAATTTTCTTAATACTTTTGTCTCTTTTCTTCTCCTTCCTGTTGGTTGTATGCAGAATATTTGCTTCAGTATTCCAAGACTACAGAATTAAGCATCAAACTCTTAACTGATTGTGTCAGGTAATTACCCAGCTCATCATATAACACATGTTGGTATGCAGAAAAATACTGTTTCCACATCATAGAAGAGGTAGACTCATTTTGCCTGTGGTCTTGTAATTCCAACAAAATTGCACATAGATTCACCTTATAATGCTACAGTGTAAAGCAGTGTGAAGTCTGGTTTTCATCTCCACGGCGCCAACATGCAATAAGGAAATTATTAGTAGTGGAATTTACATAACAGAGATTAAAAAAAAAAAAGTGCTTTGTTTTTGAATAGTCTATTTTCCTGAAGTAGACAGGGTAAAAATATTTCTTCCTTTAACTATGACAGGAAATAGGAAATATTCTTACCACTATCAAACAGAACAATTGATAACCATTCCTACTGAAGAGAAATGAATTATTAGTATTACCAAATACCTAATGCTAAACTAATGCATCTCTCCTTGATTCAGAGTCTTGAGGGAGAAAGCATTTTCATAGATCCAGGCCTTGAAATATCAGTTCAATCTTAATGATCTTTCTATACACTTTTTTTTTCCCCCCCAAAAATCAGCTTCTTGGTTCCACAATGTTGTCTGTGTTTCATTAAGCTTTGAGAAGAATGTTAAACATGAAGAGACGAGATAACCACAGAGGTTAGTATCTTCATTAATCATAAATTTAACCTTAACATTTCAGATGCAATTTCTAGCACCTTTTAAATGTTCAAGTGTCCTACTTTCAGGAAAAATAATAACCCAGCAACTTTCAAAAATTTCAATATTTACAAATTGAGGAGTGGAGAATATATAAATAGTTACAGAAAGAAAGGTTAAGAAACAGTAAAAAATTACCATTATTAGAATATTTTCCAGTTCCATAAAAACAATGCAATTCTACCTCAGTGGCATTTTTCTCTTTTGTCATCAACAATATCACACAATTTTCTATTTTTTACAGTGAATTTCTGAAATTTTACAAAGCAAAGCCTCCTAAAAGCCAAACAAACAAAAAAGAGTATCCCAGTAAGTCATATCAACATTTACCACCCTATTTAAACATCAGTTTCCCAAAAAACCTTTAATAAATTGCTGAAAGAGTAGTTGTCCCTAAACGTTTAAGGCTAGGCCTGTCTTATTGCCAAGTCCTGCCCCAGACAGTGAGCTATCACACTAGCCCTGTGGCTAGAGAGAAGCTATACCACAGCCTCCAATATCCTCCAGCAGCAGTTTGGAGTACTCTGGACTTGCATTTTGTCTTGCCTTCACTTTGTCTTCAATGAAAAGTGGGGACAAGGGGTGAATTGTTCCTTTTCAGTCCAGCACAAATCCTAACTCTCACCTGCAAAGACCAACAGCCCTGTTTCACCTTTCCCATGTAGCTACTCCTGTATCTTTGGCACTATCCAACAGTTTATGATTTCCTCTTTGTGCACTTTTATGGATCTGCTACAGCTGTGAAGAATTTGAAAGTTTGGAACCTATTCCTGTTTTAAAAAATCACTCTTTTATTCAGAAGAGCACACATGTCAGAAATACACTATGGGTGAAGAGTGGCACAAAAAACACCACGCTTACATGTCATAAGCTCTGTTCACACATAACATGGTGGCTTTTCCTACCTCATAAGGGATCTCTGCCTCTGTAAGACTAACAGGCTGAAGTATCAATATCAGAGATTAAAGGAAGTGTAGAGGCTGAGGACTATCAGGGATTGTGTGAAATAGACTGATGGGGTCACACCCTTTAATGCCTGAGGGAAATGCAGCAGAATGGAGACTAGGCAAGAGTCAAAGCAGCCCCAGCCCTCTTGCCATCAGTCAGAAGGAGGGGACCTTAAAGATGGGGGAAATTGAACCAGATCCCTACTTGGGATGGCAGAAGAATCCCCTCTCTGCCTCCCTAGCCTTCCCAGGTGCCCTTATAGAATAGGTATGAGGCTCTGCAACTCTAGGGTCAGGCAAACGATAGGGGAGATGAAGGTCTGTCTGGGAGTTGCCCAGAGCAAGTGTCACTGGGCACATCCCCACTACAGGTGTTACGAAAGAAAGTGCAATTTTTGCAGGTGCCTCCCTTCAAAAGGGAACTGAGGGTACAGCATGCTGGCTGGACCAGGCAGCCTCACCCAGGGGAGGCTGCTGCTTTCCCAGGGCCTGGGTAAGAGATATTATGAAAATAAGGGGTGGTGGGGTGGCTCTGAAACCCTCCCTCATTAGGGGGGGTTTTGACTGTACAGAGCAGTGATGATGAGGTTGGGTGCCTGTGGTAGTAATCAGGGGAAAAAACAACAAAGGAGATATCCCAGGGTGAGGTATGTTACAGACCACCCAGAAGGGTGCAGACGAAGCATGCTATAAAAAAGGTGGCTGGTGTTTAATGATCACCAGCCCTTGCTCTTGTGGGAGACTTTAACTTGTGGGATGTCTGCTGGTAACTCAACACAGTGGAGAGGAGGCAGTCTAGAAGATTTCTGTGTGTGAAGCACAACTTCTTGACACAGCTGGAGGTGAGCTTACAAGGGCCAGTGACCCACCAGACCTGCTGTTTATAAATAGAGAAGGGCTGGTGGGAGATGTGGAAGTTGGGGGATGTCTTGGGCACACTGACACAATGATACAGCTTTCTTAGTGAAGTAAGGAAGAGGGCATAAACAAAACCTCAGCCTCGGACTTCCAGAGGTGGACTTTAACCTCTTTGGGACACTGGTTCAGACAGTTCCTTGGGAACTTAAAAAACCAAAGTTCTTAAAAACAAAGGGGCACAGGAAGGATGGACATACTTTAAGGAGAATATTTTGAAGGTTCCAGATGTGGGTCATCTGTATGTGCCAAAAGAAAAGCCAGAGTTGAACAAGAACAGTCTGGCTGAGCAAGGAGCCTTCACTGGAATTTCAAGGGAAAAAGAGAGTTTATGGACTTGGAAGAAGGGACAGGCAGCTCAGGAAAAGTACAAAGAAATTATTAGGTCATGTAGAGAGAAAATTAGAAAGGCGAAAGCTCAGCTAGAACTCAATCTAGCCACTGCTGTGAAAGATAATAAAATGTGGTTTTATAAATACATAAACAACTAAAGAAGGACCAAAAATCTCCATCCTTTTTTGGACACATGGTAGAATATGTTTGTCAAAGATGAGGATAATGAGGTATTTAATGCCTTTGTTGTCTTTAACACTACAAACACTCATCCTCAGGGAAACCAGACCCAGAGTTAGCAGACAGGGATGGGCAGCAGAGTAGATCCCCTGAATCCAGAAGGAAGTAGTTAGTGACCTGACTTAGACACATAAGTCTGTGGGACTGGATGGCATTTACCTGAGGATACTGAGGGAGTTGGTGAGAGCTCCCAGCTGGAGGAGGTTCCAACTCCCAGTTGGAAGAGCTCCCAAAGCCACTCCCTTTCATTTATCCTCAGTTTTGGCTAACTGTTATCAGGACTGGAGGTTGACCAGTGCAATGCTCATCCACAAGAAGGGCTGAAAGGTGGATACAGGTCTTTCAGCCTAACCTCTGTGAAAGGAAAGATTGTAGAAAAAATTGTCTTGAGAGTCATCACTTGTCACATGCAGAAGAACCAAGGGAGCAGGCCCAGACAGCATGGATTCAGGAAAGGCAGATCCAGCTTGACCAAGATGACTTCTGGAGTGAGGCCACGTGACTTGCTTGGTGGATAAGGGAAAGGCTGTGCATGGTGTCCCCTGGATTTCAGTAAAACCTTTGATACAGATTCTCCCATGGCTTGGACAGGAGCACTGTTCATGGGGTGAAGAGTGCCATTTAAGAACTGGCTGGATGGTGGGCCCAGAGAGAGGTGGTGAATGGTGCTGCATTCAGGAGGTGGCCAGTCACTAGAGATGCTCTCCATGAATCAGTGCTGGGGGCCAGTCCCGTTTAATATCTTTTTAAATGATCTGGACATAGGAATTGAGTGTATCTGCAATCAGTTTGAAGTAACTTGGGCAGGAATTTTGATCTGCTGGATGGCACTGCAGAGAGCTCTGGGCCAACAATAACAGCCAAGAGTTTGAGGTTCAATAAGGTGAAGTGTCAGGTCCTGCACTTCATCCACAGACACCCCATGCCATGCTACAAGCTGGGGCAGAGTGGCTGGAAAGCTTCCCAGCAGAAAAGGACCTGGGTGTGCTGCTCAACAGTGGCTGAACATGAGGCATCTGTGTGCTCAGGTGGCCAAGAAGGCCAACAGTATTCTGGCCTGTGTCAGCAACAATGTGGCCAGCAGGAAGCAGGGCAGTGACTGTCCCCCTGTACTGGGCACTGGTGAGGCCACAGGTTAAGTGCTGCATCCACTTCTGGACCCCTCACTCAGAGAAGGACATTGGAGCATGTCCAGAGCAGGCCAAAGGAGCTGGGGAAGAGTCTGGAGCACAAGTTTTACGTGAAGTGGCTGAAGGAACTATATTTTTTTTACTTGGAGAAAAGGAGGCTCAGGGGTTGTATCCAGATGGGGGTTGGTCCCTTCTCCCAGGAAGTTGTGACAGGGGATGGAGAAACAGCCTCAAGATGCATCAGGCAAGATTCAGGTTGGATATTAGCAAGAACTTCCACACTGAATGGGTTGTCAAGTGCTGAAATGGTATGCCCAGTGAGGTGGTGGAGTCACCATCTCTGGGCTTGTTCCAGAAACAGCTGGACATGGCACTCAGTGCTACAGTCTAGTTTAACAGGGTATTTGGTCAAAGCTTAGACTTGATTATCTTGGAGGTTTTATCCAGTCTTAATGATCCTATTACTTTATGTTTTGTATTTTTAACCACTTGTGTTTTTGGTGCTACATTCCTTCCAAATCCTCCTTTTAAGTCTCTGTCTTAGGTTGCAAAAGCAAGATGTGGCCGGGGGTGTGTATTCTATTGCTATCTGCCAGAGGTGGGGCAGTTATCTTTTGGTAATTGGGCCACCTGTTAAAACCAGGTGGAGCAGCTTCTTTATCTCTTCCACAACCAATCCTCCCTCTGGGGAGGTATCTTCTGTTCATGGGCCATTGAATCTCACTACACAACTGATAAAATGACATCATCCCACTGGGAGATGCTCTGCCCAGGGGGAGGAGCCAAGAATTCCTACCTGGATATAATCTGAGATTTGGAACACCAAGGCAGAGAGGCAAAAGCCAGTCTTTCCCCACTGGATTCCCAGAGGAAGATCAGGCCAATCTACACCACTGCTGGATCATCAGAGGAAAACTTCAGCCCTCTACAGGATCTCTGCTTCAACAAAACCACACCTGCCACTGCAGGAGGACTGCAGCCACCCCCTAATCAGACCAACACCCTAACCAACAGGGTGTCAGATTGTATTCTGACTCTCCCAGTGTTGTTTTGTATTACTGCATTTTCTTTTTTTTTTCCTAATAAAGAGCCACCCCCTAATCAGACCAACAGGGTGTCAGATCATATTCTGACTCTCCCAGTGTTGTTTTGTATTACTGCATTTTCTTTTTTTTTTTTTCCTAATAAAGAACTGTTATTCCTACTCCCATATCTTTGCCTTAGAGCCCTTTAATTTTAAATTTATAATAATTCAGAAGGAGAAGGTTTACATTTTCCATTTCAAGAGGACCTCCTGCCTTCCTTAGCAGACAAGACCACTTCCTTAGTCTTGAAAAGACACCTGTCTTTTCAAATCAAGACACTCTGCAGTAATGAAAAGATTGTGCTTAAATGCACAGAATGACAGAGATTACATTGAAGTTGTGAACAGTGCAATCTCTTCTTAAGAGTAAAGGCCCCTCTGGCAGGGAATCCAGATGAGCTTTCAATTGTTTAAGAGTCTTTCCACCCTCCTCAGTCAATGAGGTGGTTGGATTATCTTTGGTTCTTGTCCCTACCAGCACCTTGAACAGATGCATATCGTCAACTACATCCACACATCTTGCAGCAATAGCAAAAGCATGTGCAGTATAAATTAAAGTGAAAAAAAACCCCAGTATTTCCTCATCAAGGTAAATCTCATTCCAGCCTAAATCTTACCCCCATTAATTTTTCCCTATTGTTTGGGAAATTCTGTTTTTATTCTGCTTATCTACAGAAGCTGCAGCAATACCAGAGCACATGATTTCTTTTATAACTAGAATTTATGGTTTTCCGATTGCATCAGTAATAGATGCAAGAGGGCACTACTGTAATTTCAGGCAGAAAGAAATTAACACAGACATGTTTGAGCTGAATGCTGCATTTCAAGCCACACAGTGAAAAAGAGCACAGTCTGGGAAAACACGCTTAGTTTGTAAGTTCATGCGAATAGCCAAAAGGAGAGAGAAATATACCAGCGTTCAAAGTGAAATGACACTCTCATATCTTTCTGCTCCCCTCTTCTTCAGAGCCTAAAAGCACTACACTAGCTAAATTGATATACAAATATTAATATACTTCAACATGACGCATGCTCTTTTAATAAAGCATTATGCACAAAATATCAGGCCAGAGCTGAAAATGACAATAGATAGGAAGCTGAGAGATGAAACAAAAAAATCTTCCCCCAAATCCACTTGTCTTGATTTCCTAGGAAACACTGATTGTTAAGAGGACTCATAGAGCCCTCAGCCCAGCTAGTAATCAGCTGTCTAGATTTACAAAGAACAGTTCAGAATCTGTAAGGTTTGAGAATATCCAATGACCAGTACCACCATGAATAAAAATGTAGCTATGTTCCCGAAGCTCTGGTGTGCAAGTAGGTCCATTTAGGTCAAGAAGAGCATATCAACATATCTGATGGAAGATTCACATTAAATATCTCCAACAGTCTCTATCTCCCCTCCTCCACAACCAGCCTGAACTGTTTAGGAAGCTGAAGTGCATCTCTTCTGGTTAAATAGGTTCCCATATTCAAGTACACAGCTGCTCATTTAATCCCATTTTTTACTGTCACTTTGTTGACTTCCACTGCATTGCGTAGGAATTCTTGGAGAAACACTAGAGAAGTTCAAAGCCATTTTCTGAGCCCAAAGTATCAGCTCTTTCCCATGTGTCTTAGTGACCAAGTGAAGCCAGAAAAGGTTAGGAATATGTCCCTCACAGAGCCTAACACTTCTTTCTCCTAGTGTGTTAATACTTGGAGAAGACTGCTTTGCCCAAATCCACACAAATAAGCTTCCAATCCAAAAACCTGCTGGTACTTGTTACTGTGACTACTTCTCTGACAAATAACTTTGATTTTTCAAGTTTACCCTTTAACCTCTTCAAAGTTCCTTCTGCTGAAGGAATACTTAACAGAGGGTAGGCTCATGAGATTAGAGGGTTGTTTTCTAAACAGGGCATTTGAAAAAAAGCTAAAAATCAAAATTTGAGAAGGAATATTTGTGACATCTGTCACAATGCTGCCATATTACTGAAAGAAATTTCATGTTTAGGAACCGTCTACAGAGAAAATGAAGTAACAGCAAATATGGTCTCATAATGCCTTGGCAAGACTCCCTGAAATCATACACCACATATGCTCTGAGCTAGACATTGTAAGGCTTTTTTATAGTTCAAAGTTTTTAAAAGCAAAAGATCAAAAATGAGACCATACTATAAGATGATCGCAGCTTTAGCATGCTGACGTTAAAGCACAAACATTCCAGCTGGCATATTTAATGAAATTGATCTCTATCAATGGCACAAAGTATCTGCTTGCTAGTTTTGAGAGAAGAGGTGAAAGACTTTGTGGCAGCATCTTCAGGAATTTTCAGGGGTTTTTTTCACTTTCCATAAAAAGAGAGTTTCCCTTTGAAAGCCTGGCAGGGACAACTTCCTTCATGATACTATAGAAGTCCTCATCTAGAGCCACTGCTAAGGCAAAATATCTGCGTGGAACTGAGTACTAAGTAAGGTATTTTGCTACATTTAATCATTCATGAGGGAAGACATTTGATCATTAATTTCTCCTAAGTTTTCATTTCCTTTTCCAGATGACAGCTCCAGAATTTTATTTTGAATAGAAGTTTAGAGCAGAGGCTTTGAAAGTATTCTCAAAAATTTACAAAGAAGTTCTCAAAAATTTACAAACTTCACTGTATTCACTGTGGCAATTCAGCCAATCAGACTTCACTTTTAATTTACCTAATTAAAATTTTATTTGAAGTTCTAATTTCCTACCTTTTTTTTTTCTTTCCATGTTTTGCAAGTTTCAAAGAAGCACATTATCAGCTAACAAATCTGTTGAAATGTGGTATCACAATTTGAAAGATCTTTCTCAGGCTTCTGTTGCCTTTGTTTATAGTGGTTTCATATATTTTTAGCTTTGTTTCTGCTTTTCTGGATATCTTGGCAGCAGGAAATTAAACACCTGTTTTCCTTGAGTAAGTCATAACAAGCCTAAGGACCAAAGGAGGTAGTCTTCGAAACGAGAAGTCTTCATAAACTTCAGACAAAACCTGAATTTTCAACAACTTTGACAGCTCCTTTGGTCCAGACTTGACACTTTTAGGATTTCCTCTTCTCTTTGTCCTGGTTGGTCTGAGGGATGGCCACATAAGGTCCTAAGGTATCAACTTCATGTTTATGGCAAGTCTTATTAGGCTACTTTGAATGTCGAAAAATGTTTTCAATATGGAACGCAAGCAGTGTGATTCTGGAATAATCACACGTGAAAGTAAGTTGCTAATCAGCTGCGGATCAGTTCTGTTAACCCATGGACAGGCAAAAATTAGTCCTCAATTAGTGGAACTAATTGAAGACTAATTTTACCTTACTGGTCTCCCCTGAAGCCTGTAAACCACAGAGATGTCTATGTTGCATGCACAAATCTATTTTCACAGCTTTGATGTGTGACGCACCAGGGTTGGTTAATAACAGACCAGAGCAGTGGGACAGGGGACACTCAATTGTGACTGTGGAGTGTAAGCACAATAAACAGGAATCTGAGGAACCCTAAATCCCTATTAAAAAAA
Organism: Passer montanus; assembly: GCF_014805655.1. Lineage (NCBI taxonomy): Eukaryota > Metazoa > Chordata > Aves > Passeriformes > Passeridae > Passer > Passer montanus. Next base: position 1,917,921 of record NW_024373812.1, read on the forward strand.
AGCAAACAAAGAAACAAAAAACCCACACCTATCATCAACAGTCATCATTTACTGCAAGCATTGCACTTACATTCAAAATTCAGATTTATAATGTACCTGAGTTAGTGTTAATACAACTGGATAATGTATCTATGCACAATGAATATGCAACACAACACTTCAAGAAAAGAGTAATTCAACCAGAATGTCTCTGGAGTCTTAACTCCTCAGAAAAAACAAACTGTTGAACAGGGAAGGCAAACAGCTGCTTTCAGCGAAGGTTACAAATGAACCATTTTGGATCCATCAGATATAGTGCCAATACTGATAAAGGAGAGAAAAAATAAATTTGCCACTCTTTTGCTTGTATTTTGAATGATAACACAAAGCATTGACCAGTAGGAAAGACGTGTTTCACTTTGACCTATCTTCACCTTCCTCTTGATATTACAGGTTGTTACACAGTACCTTGTATTTCTAAAAGCTAATACCAAACTTTTGAGACAGGCAGATATCAAGAAGTGGTGGATCATCTTTCAGGGATATTTAATTTTTATTAGAGAATATTGTCTTTCATAAGTTCTAGAAAATAGCACTCTTTCATCAGGGCTTTTAATAGAAGAAGTTCTTACCAGCTGTAGAAGCTGTTAACATTCAAGTAAACACTTGAAACTAAGAACATCCTTGCACTCAAAGCAACAGAAATAGCAGTGCTGTACTAATGATGTGCCCTACTGCACACAACAGAATAATTCAGTAAGAATTGCTTCAAAAGAAAGTTCAGCTCTTAAGTTTTGTAAAGTATGCAGTGTTTATAATCAATAATCTTCCAGCGCTTGTAATGACTTCACTTACATTATTACAAGGTCACTAAAAATGTCATGTTGATCTAAACTATCTTATGTACAGGAATCACATGATACAATACATAAAATAAGAAATCAAGTTTTAGTAACTCTGTTTGGTTTTTCAAGTGACCTTATAAATATTACAAAGGATATTGTTTTCCTTGCTCCCAATTATGTCTGACAGAAAGTTGGTTGAAAAAAGAAAGTAATTACAAGATGAGACAAGTAATCCATCTAACTTCATTACATGAAGTTAGAAAACCTCTTAATTCACTGAAGTTGCCCATATTGTTTTGAAAATACCTGAAAAGTTGCATTGCTTCCCTAATTTTTGCCATAGTTCTTGAAACCATGGGAATTTTTCCAATTCCAATTTTCAAATTAGAATTTCTCTTCACCCCAACACCAGCCTTTCCAAGACCATGACAATGTGCTACGTCATTCCACCAAAAGACCCAATCTCTCCCCCAGCTTTTAAGCTGTTTGGCGCAGATGACTACTGATGTGCTAGCACATCTGCTGGCCCAAATCACCAGCCATCACAGCAGTAGTTTAGCAGAAGGTGCCTCTACAGTGAAGTTTAATTAGGAAAGTGTCAGTGTGAAAGAAGCTGCACTTCATTATTAAATGTACACACTGAAATGCTGAGCCCAAATGCCACAACTGGGCAAACAAAGACCAACATCAAAACACGTGTGCAAGCACAGCTGGATCAACAGTGTTGATGTGATTGAAATCATGCAGTCCCAGGCTATTATTTTATCCAAGATGAAGCATCTCTCAAATTGTATTGATTTCTCAAACTCTTATAGATAAAAAAACAGAGATACTGTCTCTAGTCATAGAACACATCTATAATTCTTTTGATAGTAAGTCTTAATTACCTACTGCTTTTTAATGCTTAACTAAGTCATCACTTCTGTACATTTAGTCACCTTCATGTAGTAACAATCCAAAGGGTTTTTAACATGACTCAGACCTTCTCAGCAGTACTGATAAGAGTCCCCCAGACTTCCTAGCAATTGATGACCTCTGGGTGTTGGAGAAACAAAGAATGCACACTATGTACAACCCCAGTGGACAGACAGCCACTTTAAAAATGTGTATTTTTCTTTCATGATGGAAAAACACTCTCTGGCCAAAGGAAGGCTTTCCTAGATGTAGGTGGGAAGGTCACCAGTCACAACTGATCTTGTTGCATGTATCTTTTGCAGAAGAGGCCAGACACACACTGAGCATGATTTGCAGTAACAAAGCCCTTCCACAAGTGCCCCAGCTAACAGTCCAGTTCTCTCACAGGTATTTACAGATGTTCCTGGAACTCTTACTATTTACATACAAAAGGAACTAGTCCATCACAAATGGCATGAGGCAGCTTCATGATTTTTCCTTTAGCTTTATAAAACTTTACTGTAGTAAGAAAAGTACTACCTATGTATAAGATGTCCAGCTACATACAATCAAATTTGTATTTTTCAGCACTGATAGTTCCTCTGTGCAACTGTACTTATAACTGCAAATTTTTAGCATTGCTTCTTGACTGTTCTCTTCCCTGCAGCTAAAGAAGTTTTGATTTTAAACTGAAGACATTTACATAAACATATTTTGTCCTAATTTTCATACAGCAAAATACTTCAACTATGGTTAGTTACACAGTGCTCAAAGTCCTCTAAGTTGAGAACTAAAAGCTATCCTTCTGTGGAAGCTGAACATACATATGTCCCTGCTGGACTACAAACTCCATGTATAGCTCCTCATTTGCTGCCAAGTAGTGTCTTGCATCCTCTCATTACTCCAGCCATCCAAGAACATAACTATATAAAAAGCTACCAGCACCCAACTATTTCCCCAATTCCTTGTTATCTACTGCCTTCAGCCTGGCAGGGGGAGGTTACACAATGCTCTTGATATGGATTTCCTTCTGGTCTCTGCTCCTGTCTCAGGAAGGCTAGAGCACAGTTCAACTGGTGCATCTCCATCTTGGAGTCCCCGATACTTCTTAATCTTTCCATCTCATCCCTTGGAAAACACACTAGGGGCATTCACTTAGTTACACTGCATAGCAGCAAGTTAATTTTTACTGATGCATTTAATGACATTCATTTATTATTTCAGCCTAAGTACTGAGTGTTTAATGAAAACTAAAGTGAAAAGATTCTACACTTAATTCTAAGGTAACAGAACTCGTACACAGCTCTGCTGTCTTACCTCCTTGTCAGTAACTAGGATCTTAACCTAAATTACAAATAGCTCATAAACCTTACACTGAGATTGCTTACTCATTAAAACAGTGGTAAATATGGTAAAAGACCAGCTTATGAGACTGTTTTCCCTTCAACTTTGTTTATTGATGTACTGAACATGAAAAAGTACAAAGAATCCAAACACAAAAGAAAACATGTACAACCTCTTAAATACCCAACAGAATATATTCTCAATTCCAACAAATGTGAATTAAGTCATACTATACAACTTCAAATAAATACCAGCCTTATATTTTACTAAGTGCTCTGATAAACACTGTAAAGTGAAGCCCAATTTACATGCCTTCTCATCAATGCCGTTAGTTGCTACAGTAGTATAGGAAAGAAGCATGTAGCTACTATTTCTCCCACATCAGAAAGTTTGTGATTTCTATACTATATACAACTTTCAATGCAGAGGATTAGCTTTAACAACCTAAATGCATCTAAGAATGAAGAAGTACTCAGGAAGCCAATTGATTTTTGAATAGCATTGAGTGGGTCAGCATGAAAACTTGCTTATTCACTTTAGCACGCGCTTCACAGTATATGTACTGTACTATACTGAAAATTTTATAACTACAATTTAAAAGAATAAGAACCCAAAACAACTGCAAAGATAGTGTACAACTATGTTATGCATAGAACATTGCTTTTTCTAAGGGGAAGCATATGAGCATCTCAGTTTATACAAAAAGCAGGACGTAACTACATAGTTGTCAGTGCATCCTGGTGAAGGCATCAAACCCTCAGCTTTTTTTTAAAAATTTAATTATAAGCTAGATGCTAATCAGAAAATATTCTGTATTTGTTTTCCTTAAATTTCTTCAATACATGGTAAAGACTTTTTCTATTTCCCCAAATAGTGATTTAAGCATCATACAAAGTTAAACTTCAATAGCATACAGGTATTTATGGTTTTCATATGAAAAATGTAAGGAAATTTGCTCAAAACATATGTTTATACTTGTTTCTTTTTACCACAAACATATTTATAAACAAAAATGTTGCATCACCATAAACAGCTGAAGCTAGACTATCTACAGACAAAAATAGCAACAAATCTGATGCACTGTAAATTCAAGTCCTCAGGACAAAAAAAAAAAATAAAGAAAAGAAGCAGACCTCAAGTAACAATGTTAATGCCATTTACAAAGAAAGAACTTATACAAAAACATTCAAAATTGAACATCACTTGGCATGTAACTTTTAAAAAAACTATAATCAAAATTAGCTGAAAGGTTCATAACTTAAGTTCTTATTTACATTACACAAAGCTCAGGTGTTAGCCTTGAACATAACTTTCAAAATACTTCCTAATGTATCCAACTCAGGCCACTTCTGCTGATTTGCTACTGCACAAATCATGCTTGATGTCTTTTCTTAAGACAAAACAATTCTTCAAACAATAGCAAGTACATCACTAAACACCATGAGCTGTATCTGAAGGGAATTCTTTAGGAAGAACAGATTTTTTTTTCCCCCATATCTCAGTGTTTTAAGTTTTCTGCTTGCTCTTATATTCTTTTTTAAAATTTTCATTTGCTTCAAAATCAAATTAAAGTGAGCTACCTATCACTTAATAACCAGGATGATCAATGACTCCACTGATGATTACAAAAAATGAAACCAACAGTGCATCCCATTTACTTTACTTCTTAATACAAAGGTCTCAAAAGTACTACATCATAAATCTTTCTAAATTTTTTCCCAACAATTGCAAATTTCCTGGTAAGTTTTAAAAGCTCACTAGGTGTCATACGAAGAGATTTCTCAAAGTATTCAAGTCAAAATATTTGTTCCAGGACCAGTAAAAAGTTTCTCCAAATTTTTTATTTTTTTTTATAAAAATAGATGCTTTTTTAAACCCACATCAAAGAGGCTCTTATCTCTTTGGCAAGGTACTGCTTTACGAAAAGTTCTCCAGTATTCTTACAATAAGCTTTTATAATGTGTTCCCACTCCCCAACCCAAATGAAGATGATGAAATAAATACTGCTTATAACTTTATAAATAAAATGTAAACTTCAGATACTTTTCTTGAACAACAAAACAATAATGCATTACAATGTAAATTAAACACAAAGCAAATCAAGAAATTACAAAAAAAATTATAGTATTACACAAAGCCTTGATATTTACTCACAGATTTAAAGGCAGTCATGTATAAAGAAAAAAAACTTCTTCTCTTAGCTGAAACATTTTAAAAGGTCCACCTTCTTCAAAGAAGGCAATAGAATATGCATTGTGACAGGTAAAAACCCTGTACCTCTTGTCAATACTCAAACACAAAAGATAGTTAAGAAGTTCTAATTCAAATATTAGCAATAAAAAAATCTCACATATTCTTAGGATGCTAAGTAGTCATTTTATCCCCATTTCCACACTGGCATACAACAAAGGCATTTACTAATGCATAAAGCTTCTTGTAAATTGCCTTTGTTGTATAGTTTTCATGTATTAATGCACTGAGAATAACTTGTTAGGCTTTGTGCGTTTTGTTTGTTTTGAAGGAGACCTGCAACACTCTGTCACCAAGGCGGTATCCGTTCAGGCTGGCTATTGCCATAGCTGCCTCATCGTAGTTTGTCATAGTCACAAATCCAAAACCTTTGCACTTGTTGGTGTTAAAGTCACGGATGACCTTCACATTGGTCACTGCTCCGAAGGGTCCAAACATTTGCCACAGGATACTCTCATCAGCATCAGGGGCCAAGTTGTACACAAAAATGCACCACCCAGTTCCTGCATGTCCAGGGATATTAATTCCAGCCAAACTGGTCATTCCATCAATGGTCATTGGAGGGAACCTACTAAAGAATGAGGGAAAGCAAAACAGAATCATCATACAGCTGCTCACGCATAACCCCAGCAAAGAAATGTCAAAATAAAGGAAGAGAATGATACAGAGCTTTTCATAGAATGAACATGTTGCTCAGACTAGAAAGGTAAGATAAATATTTTTTGCTCCCTAACTGCACAAATACTAAGTAAAAAAAATTATACACAAGTAGGGAGAACAGTGCTAGGTATGTCTGAAATGATGTAACAGAAAATCAAAAGGAAAGCATGCTATAAAACCAGTGAGGATTAGCAAGTCATTTTAAAGAGGAATTCCATGGAACTGCTACAAAAGGCTTGTCTATTTCATGCAAAATGCATCAAAATGAACAATCTCAGCTGAAGTCTCAACATGCAAAAATCCAACATAAGTCTTACTGAAAAGTAAGAGTTTGCAAAATACTTAAAAATAATTTGGTTGTTATGAACCAACTAATCCTTTATTACCTCTTTACTCCATAAGCTATGTTGAGCAGATTGTCCAACCTGCAAAATATTTAGCAACATGTTCAGTCTTCAGACTTTTCCACCATTTAAGATTAAGGAAACGTAGCATATTACTGTCACATCCATTACACTGTACAGAACCTCATACAATGTTCAAGTGTCACCACTGAAAGAGCCATGGCACCTTATTACACAAGAGAGTGAAGACAAAACAGATATTCCTTGTAGAGATGCTTATAGGGAAATAGGTAGTAGCATCACCATCTAAACCCCATGCTGCTACAATTCTCGTGTAGTAACCACAATCACAAGAAGTTCATTTTATGAAGTGCACCATGGCCACAAATTTAGCCTAAATCACATACTTTTACCACGAAGTTACAGTCAGTGACCACATCAGTCAAGTTTTCCACACTACCGAACTGGTTGAGAAGATGACTTTTATTAAGGCTTCTGACATGTTTGCTACCATGACTATCAAGACAAATGCAGTATTTTGGATCACTAGCAACTATTGTAACATTAACTCCAAAATAACATTTTTCATGTTCCCGCTCCTTCTGGTAATTCCAGAATGCTGGGAGACAGAAAGCTGGTTTGGCTGAGCAGGGCTAAGGCAAAAAAAGTAAGTGTAAAGACAGTGGAGGTAAAGTTGTGTGAATATGGAAAAAATATAGAGATATTGCTTGCCACTGGAGGGAGAAAATTTGTATGGCCAAAGCTCAACAGGAGTTGAAGCTTGCCAATGATGTGGGGGACAACAAGTTTTAAAATATGTCAATCTCAAAGAGCAGTCCAAAAGTAACACTAGCCTGTCACAGAATGAAAATGGTCATCACTCCAAAACAGGGACACCAACAAGGCAGAGAAGTTTAATTCTTTCTCTGCCTTTATCTTTAATGTTGATGATGGGCTAAGACGGTCCCAGTGTCCTGGGCTGTAAGAACAGTGAACAATCCTGAATTCGGGTTCTCCTGCTCCAACTGAGTCCCTAAAAATTTATGGGACTGGATGGGATTCATCCAAGAACACTCAAAGAACTGGCTGATGTCTTTGTGAGGTTTCTTTCAATCATTTTTTTTCATGATCTTGGGAATATGGCATTGACTGGAAGCTGGCTAACACCACCTCAGTTTTCAGAAGGGCAAGAAGGATGACCCTGGAAACTTATAGGCTTGTCAGTCTCACTTCAGTGCCTGGTAAAATTATGGAGATTATTCTGGGAAGTATTGAAAAGCACAATCACAGCCAGCATGGCTTCATGAAGGCAAAGTCCTGCTTGTCAAACTTACATTTCCTTTTATGACAGTATAACCCACCCAGCTGACCAAGGGAAGTCAGCTGATGCAATCTTTTTGGATTTCAGTAAAGCCTTTGATACCGCCTCTCCCAGGATCCTTCTGGACAAAACGTGCAGCACACAGCTGGACAAATGTATAATGGGATGCGTGAGCAACTGGCTCAGGGCTAAGGCACAAAGTGTTACAGTGAATGGGGTCACACCAGACTGGTAAATGGTCACTACTGGATTCCTCAGGGCTCCATTTTAGTCTCGGTGCTCTTTAGCACTTTCATAAATGACGTGGCTGCAGGACTTAAGGAACATATACTAAGTAAGTCTGCCAATGACACTAAATTAGGAGGACCTGCTGACTCCCCTTAAGGCAGAAGGCTCTGCAGAGAGACCTTGACAAGTTAAAAGGTTGGGAAATCACCAATGACATGACATTTAAAAAGTACAAGGGTGAGGTTCTGCACCTGAGATTGGGCAAACCAGGATGTACAGAGAAAACTGGGGAATGAGACACTGAAAAGCATGGCAAATGACCTGGGTGTCTTGGTCAACAGCAAGCTGAACGTGAGCCAGCAGTGCCCTGGCACCCAGGACAACCCTCATGGCCTGAGGGGCATCAGGCACAGCATCACCAGCCAGGCAAGGGAGGGGATTGTCCTGCTCTGCTCTGCACTGGGGCGGCCTCACCTCGAGTGCTGGGGGCAGCTTTGGGTGCCACAACGTTAGAAAGATATACAGTCACAGAATCACAAGGTTGGAAGAGATCTTCAAGATCATCAAGTCCAACCCATTCCCCAACATCTCAACTAAACCACAGCACCGAGTGCCACATCCAGAGATGGTGACTCCACCTTCCCGGGCAGGCCATTCCAGTACTTTACCACTCTTTCCGTAAAGAACCTTATATCCAGCCTATATTTCCCTTGATGCAGTTTGAGACTGTGACCTCTTGTTCTGTCAGTTGCTGCCTGGAGAAAGAGACCAAGCCCCACCTGACCACAACCTTTTTTCAGAAGTTGTAGGGAGTGGTAAGGTCACCTCTGAGTCTCCTTTTCTCCAGGCTAAATAACCCCAGCTCCCTCAGTCGTTCCTCACAGGGCTTGTGTTCCAAGCCCCTCACCAGGCCTTGCTGCTTTCCTCTGGATGCCCTCAAGTGTCTCAAGGTCCTTCCCAAACTGAGGGGCCCAGAACTGGACACAGCACTCAAGGTGCAGCCTCACCAGTACCGAGTACAGGGGTAGGATGACCTCCCTGGGCCTGCTGGCCACACTATTCCTGATCCAGGCCAGGATGACCTTGGCCTTCTTGGCCCCCTGGGCACACTGCTGGCTCATATTATGAACAGGTTCTTCACAAAGAGAGTGGCTGCACACTGGAATAGGATTCCTAGGAAAGTGGTCATGTCACCAAGCCTGCCAGGGTTCAGGAATTGTTTGGACAGTGCCCTCAGGCAATGGTGTGACTCTTAGCCTTGTTCAGGGCCAGGAGCTGGACTTGATGATCCTTGTGGGTGCCTTTCAACCCAGGATATCCTATGATGCTATAATTTTCCAGGGTGAAGTGTTTCATAATATACACACACATACACACACATTTTCAAGATTTTTCCACATGGTTCTTGCCTCACCTTCCCCCCCCTCACCTTAGTTGTAGAACTCTAACCACACCACAACTCTAAACCCCTTGAAATATTCTAGCCAATATCTCAAATATGCAGTGCATACTACTCCTATTGCTCTTATTCCTGGAGTCCCTTAAACTGCTTCTTTCAAAAAATGCTCACCCTGAAGAAGCTCTTGTGTCTTTCTGACAAATCCCAGACAGATGAAGATCAAGACTCAATAAAATATGAGCTTAGGTAAAAAATATACACTTGATTTAGTTTTCCAGAGAGCACTGATTTTGCAGTGAGCTGGGTTTGCAGAATACACTGATAAGAAACTACTGAACCCCTAAAAGAGCAGGAAAAGGAAATTAAAAAATACTTGACTACTATCAGTAGACAGTGTGGATGACTGACGTCTATTGTCATTGACATGGACAGTGGACAGCAAGGTGAAGAAATCTAGAAACACCACCACTTATAGGTTATTGTTACAAAGGCTGTCAGATACTTAATACAGTAATGGTATCACTTGTATGAGTTTTCAGCAATTACCTTGAAGACTTGAAAATACTCTGGAAATATTCTCAGGGACTTTTACTGGAAAATTTTTAAAGATGCTTTAAGTTATACATCTTATAGAAACTGAGGAACAATTATATATAATGGCTTTTGAAAGTCCAGCCCAAGTTTTCACTTAAGAAAAAAAAGGAAGCATTGTATTGATCCTGTTGCTTTCATTATTAAAGTTTAAGCTGTTTTCAGGCCTCTGTCAGCTATTAACAGAGATGGGGTAACTGCATCAGAGTATATTGAATAAGCTTGTGACACAAACCCCATGATCTTATTTCATACAACGCACTAGAGTCCATCCTGCAATTTCTGCCCCCAGACTCTGTCTGTAGAATAATGGCAAGTCTACTTTTATGCAATATTCAGAACACTGTTGTAAGGTAGCCCTTTTATTACCTAGGAAATAGTAATAAGAGCCACAAAAAAGTAAATAAAACTTGTTATCCCCTCTCCTACAACAGAACACCTACTTCTCACACCTGTGAGATGCAGCAGATAATGCCAAAAAGCTGAATGAAAGAAAAAATTTAAAAATTCTGACAGAAGTGCAGGCCACGAATTCTTGAATATTTGGTGTAAGCAAGCCTAGGCAATGCAGAGCATTTGAAATTTGGTATATTCTCTTTGAAGAAAGCTGCCAACTGGTTTTGTTTCTTAAAAAACAAAAGAGATACTCTTTGAGTGTATTACTATTTAACACAACCCAGTCACATCGTTCAGGGGCAGAGGGAGGGAAGAAATAATCAAGATCACTGAAAAAAATCCAAGGTACTCAAGGATGTAGATAGTACAGTGTTTGTTTCACTTTGTTCTCACCATCTGTTCTTGTCAATACACTAAATAGCACAGGGAACTATACAGCAATACTTTCAACATGATGGGAACGTAAATCCCGAAAAAGCACATGCAAAAAATATGTCGGCAATTTTTATTATGAAAAGTTGTAACAAGAGAAGACAAAGTGGAGAACATAGACAACTAAGCAGGAAAAAAACCTGAAAGCCAGAATGTGGAAGGAAAATGCAGGGGTAGATAAACACGAAGCTGGCTGTGGCACGCCACATGGCTAAAAGAAGAAAAAAACACTATCTCCTAGGTCAATATTAACTGAATCAACTAGCACATTCACCAAGAATAACCTAGGAAATGAAAAGTAACCTTTAAAAAAAAATTTAAGTGACTGAGTACAAGAGAGATGCCACCTGGGTTTAACTAAGCATGCTTATTAGACATTGAAATGCTATCAGTAGAATGGCATGCATTTTGGTTTTAGCTGTACTGTGGTAGCATAGCTGAAGTTCAACATTCATGTGTTTCCTTCCCACACAGAAGTCAGACAAGCAGGAATGCACAAGAGTGGAGGCTATCAATCAGGCCTGTGGGAACATGCAAGTTTCGGCACACTCGTGCATATTATTTGACTTACCTAAAACGCTGAGCCTGCTGAGCTAGAGGGGCAGGATACCTTCTGTTTGGAGAATGGTACAGCTGGGAAAGAATGGCCTGATTGGTTTTTTGGCTTGGGTTGTTAGCAAACTTTACAGTGATGGGCTCTGTGGCACCTGGAGGTTTCTGGCCATTCAAGCCCTTGATAGCTTCTTCTGCTTCAATTCGCTTGTCAAACCGGATAAACCCCACGCCCCGTGACACCCCTGCACAAGGTGAAAAAAGCATACAGTAATGAATTCACAGACTCCAGAATATTAGATGTTAACTGTTATTTGTGTGGCCAATTGCTATGTTGATGGTTGAATGCTGTGAACACATCATAATTTTGAGCTTAACAGAACTGATCTCTTGCATAAAGTAAGAATTTTCTACTGTAATTTTCACTTTAATTTTTAATTTAACTGATATAAGACATTTGTGTAAAGAGCTTGTGAGTTTGAGGGAAAACAGTGTAAACAAATGCAGTGAGCCAAAGCGGAATTTAGAAACAAAGCAATTTTGTTGGATGGAGATGAACCCAAACCAGCTGTACTGTTACCTCTGGTCAGCTCATGCTACTCTGCAGTACCTGAAGTGACAAAAATTCTGTATATAACTTAGTTCTCTGCTCTGTAGCAGCAAAAAAAAAAAAAAAAAAAAAAAAGGCTTTTTCTCCCCTGCAGTATCACCTGAACCTCTCTTTGAAACAAATATCCTCAGAGGATGACAATGTGCACATATTGCAAGAATGGGAATTATGGCCATGTTTTAATAGTCAGTGGTTACCTCTGAGTAAAAGACTTCAGTGAATCACTATACATCACTAGGTGTTACTTTTGAAGGAAACTTTTCTTCATATAGAAAAGTCAAAGGCAACATGCAAAGGAATCCAAAAGTGCTTATAGAAAGTCTCAGGAACATCACACATCAAAAATTCCAAACATCTTAGACATAAACACATTGAGCTACACTGGATACTTGAACCAATTAACATTAAACCTACTAACAGTCAACATTAGTTAGATCAATGTTTTGTTGTAATATTTAAAGTGCCATTTAGAGCCCCTTTACATTTTGGTTCATGAATAACCAGGTGAGTTAGACACCTGTCCTCAACTGAGAAAGACATTAATGACAAGAAATGTATTCTGTTAATAAACAATGATTTAAGCCATCAAAAGTGACAATGAACAGGCATAACAAAGCTTTAAAGAGGCAAATGTCACAGCTTCAACTTTGCATTTTTTATCTGTCAGTTTGTGTCACAACCTTATTATTCATACCATTCTGAGCCTACTTCTTCCAAATTACTAAAAAGGAGGCAAGAAAGCTGAACAACAATCTATATGCCAGAAAGTACACTGCAAATGGCAGGATTTATGAATATGAATAGAATTATAACACATATTACAAGTTAATATTATATTTACTTACTGCTTCATTTGTTAAATGCCATCTATTTCTATGTATGAATATACAGGCACCTACTGTGAACAGCTATTTATTGCACAAAGACTAGGAATCTGTCCTGCAAATCTGCTACATGTACAAGGCAGTATTTGGCCTTTAGCTTTCTTTTCTAGGCCTCTTTAGCCTCTCAACAACTCCACCTATTAAAACACTCTCTAAGTAGATTTCTTTTAACTTAGTGGAAGGTGAAGGAGTACACACAAGCTCCTCTAAAGGTCATCCAGAACTCAACTGCTGGCATGTACAAACTTTTCAAAGTAAGACAATTAAAAAACCTTATGACCTTCTACAGCTGAAAGCTGTTTGGCAGCCAAGAGGATATGCAGCTTTGAAAAGGCACAAATATAAAAAAAAAAGAAAATAAATAAAACCCAGCTTATTCAGGGAATAATTATATGAGCAAATGACTTCGTCTGTCCCACCCCTTAGTGCTCTAGAAGCAGGAGAACTTGGAGAGCTCTCCAACCCTGTCTCTTTGTATGTTGCTTTGTACACCCAATGCTCCTGTCATGTACTTGGCTTTTCATTCAATTGCTTATTTCTGGCAGAAACCTCACAGCAGGTGATTCAGAGACCTATAAACTTCCTCAAGATGAGCCATCTGAGACAGCAAAAAACCACAGGCATTACTGTCCCGAGTGTGAAGATTAAGCACAAAGTGTCACTGACAACCATTACCTGATTGACACACATACTGTAATAATGCAAATAACCTGCTACATCTTAGTACTTTATGACATGGGTAATCAAAGAACTCACCTGCTCCTGAGGAATTCAAAGTTCATGTGTGTGCCCAAATTTAATGAGTTAGCTTGAAAACAGTCTTAATAGCAACTGCCAGTATGGGGCTTCTGCAATCCTAGCCTCAAGAGAACCAGCTGCGCATTTCTGCACACAATTTTCTTTTTAGAAAAAAGAAGTTTAATAGCATTTTGTAAGGCACTGGGAAACGATTTTCATACAGCAGCTTGGAAAGGAAGACTAGAGCAGCTGTAAATTTATTACAAGTCATCAAACAAGCTTCAGACCTGCACCTTCAGGGTGGAAATGACTCAAGCTGGCTCAGTAAACTACACAGTCTATTTCTGTCCATGCATATTTATGAAGAATTCCAGGAGAAAAAAGCATTTTCTGGCCTACATACAGCTCTTATACATTATAGAGACAAGACTACTGTACTGAAAGATGAAATATCTCAAACTGCGATTCCATGAAAGGCCATGCAAAACTGCCGACTTACCAGTGACTTGGTCAACCAGAATACGAGAAGTAATAATACGTCCATATTGGGAAAAGAGCTGTTCCAGTTCTTTCTGGGTCATTGTTTTTGGAAGTCCACTAACATACAAATTTGCATCTCTGATAGAGGCTGAACTTGGTCGTGCATAAGAAACCTTAGAAAAAAAACATTAAAACATCCTAGAAAACAAACACTTTAAAACCAGCTAAAATAAGACAGTATTATCTGTTCTGAGACATAAAAACCTCTCCAACAGCAGACAAAACAGTTACTTTGCAAAGCCAGTTCAATGGAGATTTTGGTATTGTTGTGTGGTGTTGTTGTTTTGTTTGTTTTTGGTGTTTTGGGGTTTTTTTGGGAGCTAGCTTCCAAAACATGGAAGGAATGCAACTTAGACCACACAGGAACAGCTGACTACACAAATTCATCTATAAAAAGTACTTCCAAATAAATGAGAAAAGCTAGGTACACATTCCAGCAAGCCTTGGTGGAGAAAGTGTATGATTAAAGTGACATATTTAAGAAGCTTTATGAATGTCCCATGATCCATGAATTCTTCATTAAAAAGCACTAAAATATATCGGGAATTAAGACTTCAGTGTGATATGTAGGCCAAAGGCACAGAAAGACAGTCTGAAGCACTTAGAGGTTTGCAAGTGTTTTTCAAGTGCTGTGTCTTTTGTACATGTTGAGCTTGCTACCAAATGACTCATAATCACAATCATTCATGAGATCAAGATAAACTCTGCTAGATCACTTCTACAGGGCTAAGAATGAATCGCAGAATTAGGACTCCAACCTGTTTTTTGCCTGTTCAGCAGCTTGTCAGTTTCTGAAACAGAGGCCTTAAATGCCATTTATCAGTGAAATTCTTGGATCCTTTTGGACAGAATTTTTTCAACAGAGGCCTTAAAAACAAATGCCATTTATCAGTGAAATTCTTGGATCCTTTTGGACAGAATTTTTTAACCTGGTGCCTTGACATGTCAGTCAAAATATTTTAAGGTGATTAAGTAGATTCTTTGACCTTTAGATACATGCTATAAAACAGCAAGTTCATTACTTCCTACTGAAGTTTGTACAAATGGTGTTACTACAGAATAATTGGGACAGAACATCTGTGCTTCTCCAACAGGACAAAATACTTCTACGCTTTTCACCTATGTAAAACACAAAAGTAAAAAGGATCCTCAAGAAGTAGTTAGATTCATCTCCTTTCCTTCCCTCTCCCTTCATGTACTGTTAGCCAATACTGGGCAACTGGAAATTGATTCTGTCATTCTGTCTTTTTGTCTAATTCTTTGATATTTCATTCCAAATCCTTCTTGTCTCATTTGTGTGCAGACCAGCAGGCTCTTAAGACTGCTATGGAAGCAAAACAGAAGACAGCATGCTGGAGATTAAACAAGCAGTACCCTGAACACTGCTGTGATCCTTGAAGTTCCACCCAGACATTTTGTGCAAGATACATTTTGTGCTGGTTGAGGAGGACTGACCTCAAAGACTTGTAGCTATCCAGTATGGAACCTTTTAAGTCACACTGCCTTGTTTTTTCTACATGAGAGCTACACAAAAGCTAAAGCCCTACAATCAAAGTTACAGGAAAACAGAGTAAAGTTTGCCTGCAGTCAGCCAAAGAAGCAACAAAGACAGTGACAGCTACCCTTTTGGAATGAACAAACTTGTTCTACTTGCCCATTTAGCCCTGAGTTTCTTTGAGAAATAAACTTCCATGCCTCACTTGTCAGGATTTTAAGGAGACCCAAGACCAAAGAATGGAGACAGACCGCCTGGGGAACACAACTAGTCCTAGTAAAATCATGGATTACCACAAACCCACGCAGACATTGTCTTTCAAGGGGGAATTCACACTGCTGGACACATGCTGCCACATATAAAAATATAAATTCACAAAGAGTCTATCAGAAGAGAAGAAACCTGCACAAAATATTTGCTGATTTACTGCAAGTCTACCTTATGCTACAGAACTGGTACATGTCAAGACACAAAGCAGCTTTTGCAAAACTCAAATTTTCCTCTGGTAAGTGAGTATGAGTTCTTGCATTACGACACAGCTGGTTCAGTATTACCTATGCCCTCTCTGGTTAAAAACATTTCAAATAGTTTGACAGAGCAGTCAAGGCCTACACTTAATATAATTTCAAGAGTGCAAGTAAATAAATGAAAGCAGTACCCTAACCAGTATACCCTACTCTTACATATCCAGTTTTATCGTTACTACCTTCAATTGACTACTCCAACACCCTGAATTTGGGTACATTAGTCACAGCAATAACACATATTAAACCAAAATCAGTGGTTCATCACCAATATCTGTAGACTATATTTAACCATCTTGCTAAGCACCAGAATTACTAGTCAGGCAAAAAATCTGAAAGAAACATATAACTTCAGAAATGCCATGTAATTTAAGTCAGCACCATTAGTGAAAAGCAAGGATGCCACAGAATATGACTGGTATAAAATTCCTATTAAAAGAACCTTGCCTAGAGTATGTGATATACATATCCCTCTTTATTTTTGACGTCAAAGTCCAGTCATTTCACCTGTGATACACATTTAAAGCAGAGACTCTCCAGACTAATCTCCCTACCTATATCCTGTCAGTTTGCTCATTCAGTCATTACTCGCTGATAGTTCTATATTTAGTCTCTTTAAGCAACTTCTATATGGACTGAATTAACAACTGTGCCAAGATTTTCATTCCACATCTAATTCAACAGGTGAATATTTCAGTTACACGATGTCAAAACCACTGAACACAAGGCAAGTCAAGAAACAGACTGAAAGCCTGCAGTTTTAAATATTGAATGATGACACACACTGTACAACACTGAGCAGCACTACTCTGGAGATACCAAATTAAAAACAGTTTTACTGAGAGTTTCCACTGCAGTTAGTAGGAAAGACACTTGTTTCTGGAAGTGCAAACATTACATCACCAAATCTAAGTATTTTCACTGCTTTAATACTTAATTTCCTAAAATGAGGAATTTTAGGAAATTTTCACAATTTTCAAATGAAATCTGTGAAAGCGGGTTAAACAAAAGTCACCAAAAATTATAAAGACACACAGCCCCTACAAGTGAATGTTTCAGTTTCTTATTATCTGCTACTACTTATAGACAGCTCAGGACTGTGCTTTGAGCTTTTATCTTTTTATTAGTAGACTAGTAGTATTATTAGTACACATACAAACTACTTGTATTCTCTCAAAAAACTTGAGAATTTAATATAATTTCTTCCTAAATAGCTCTACTTAATGTAGTCTTCCAAGTCTTTAAATCTGAAATCTTAAAATGCTAAAATCAGTATTTCAGTAAATATTCAAATTCACTAGCTCAAGTGCAATCTTTCTGCTTAAAAAACAACTTGCTCTTAAGAGCAGTGTCCAGTTCTTTTAAAATACATGTTTCTGTGGGGGAAAAAACTCCAATAAATAAACTACCATCCAGTATGTCCAGATGAAAATGTGTTAAACCCACCTCCAAAGCAGACAGATTTATATTGAGAAAAAGAATATATTAGGAACAAGATGTCTCCTCAGCAAACAGAGTAAAAACAAGGACATACTGTTTTTTCTTACAGCAATGTTCTCAGAGGCCATTGTGCCAGGCAAGTATTCTCAACTTGCACTTCAATTTGTATGAGATGCCATGATTCAAGAACTCTTCTTAATTTGATTTCTAATAAGAAGATGCTGCAGCACACCACAGAGACGAGGTCTCAGCTGTCACTAGCCAGTGACAGGTTGTTGTCCAAAACAGGAGAGTACATTGCTGTATATTCATCAAGTTCACTTCCTGCCTCCCCTCAAAGAAGGATTGTTCTACTCCAAACAAAGCTTCAAGGCCACTTTTCCCAATACACAAGACTACGTTACTGAACACGTACATGCTGTGCTGAGTTCGTGGTGGAAGCCTGCAGTAGCACACTTCTGTGGACAGAGCAAACTGGAAATCCAGACTTCCCTTTGTCAAGGGAAAGGCAACTTACATCCAGCTCTGTGGAATTAAAAAAACCTCAACACAGCTCACAAGTTTAGATTAAGTTGATAAACACAACCATACACCATAAAAGTGCTATTTTAAAGCTTGCTGTACAATAGGGAATGCATTGAAAAAACAGACACTGAAGCAATAGCCTTTCAGCATTATCATCAGAAGAGTTTCATTATTTTAGTTACCCCTCAAAGTGTTCCAGCTCTGACAGCTACAGCCCACACCAGTCACAGGCCTGAGGTGGGTCATGGGATCCACATCTGCTGCCATTCAGCAGAAGGCATGAGTGGACCAACCTGACAAATCTAGACCTAAGACCAGTCTTTATATATCTGAGGGGACAAGGACCAGGATATAACCTTCTCAGAGAGGAAGACCTCATAAAATGCTGCTGCATGTAGCACAGAGGAAGACCAGAAAAAGGCTTTCAGAAGACTTGGTCTAAAGCAAATGACACCCAAAAATCCACTTGGTGAACTGAAGCAAATGTATATATGTGCTAAGAACAGAAACTAGCTGGAAATCCTGCCACTGATAGAAACAGAAGCAGAGGTTTTCCCAGAAGTCTCAAGATACTGTAACAGTTTTAATTCAGGGTCATAAATGCCTGATGAAAGAAAAACGATAATAAAGTTCACTGACATAAAACACAAGATGGGAATTATGCACTACAATCATGGAATAGCAATTCTGTTTTGCCCTTAGAAGGAGCAGTACAGAAGAGCACTTTAAAACCTGCAGTCAGAAACTATCACTGTTTTGCTAAAAATAAGAAATACTCAACTTAGAATTTAAGTACAAATAAAATATATTAAATGAAAGGAGATCAAGTCTCCAAACATTTTCCATTTCCTACTTTTCACATTCTTAAGTCTCAAAAGTCTTTTCTTCGTAATTCACATTCATGATTCTGATCCCCACTCATGCCCAAAAAATGAGAGCACAGGAATTCCAGAGGCACTAGTAATAAAAAAAAAGCAGTTACCTTTCAAGGAGGACAGGAGTACAGACTACAATATTAAGGCCTCCACATGAATAATACAAAAAGCAATAGAATCTTAAACACAAGACCTTGATTATTCTCCTTATTCTCCTGAAGGAAATGAGTAAACCTCAGGTTATACCTAACAAGCTTCCACTCCTGACAGAGACTAGCAAACACAACACTTAGGCATCTCTTGCGCTATTCCAGCGACACATCTAGAAATGCACAAAACGCATTCATTGCAACTTACAGTTTACTGCAATATCTTACAACCCTTCTGGAAAAACTATTACTGCATGGATGAAAGACAAGAGAGTCAACATAAAATATGACAAAAAACCTTGAAAGCTGCTAGATTAACAGCGGTCTATTTGTCTCACAACTACCATAATTTCAAAAGTAAGCATAACCCTGTTTTACATTAATAAAAACTCACTCAGGTACTGTATTTAAAACAAAATAAATTAACAATAATTACAAAACCCCAACAAAACAAAACAAAAAAAAACCCCCTCAAAACAACAGACTCTAACAGATCTCCATGCCTGGCATTTGCAGCGTTTTGCATCCATGCAGAAAGCCATAACCTTCTTAGTGGACTTTGTGTAGCATGGGGAGGGCAGGGTACAAAGATGCAACATCAATCTTAGTAGTAGCAAGCAGGGGGTTTTTTTGTTGTTGTTTTCTAGTCTTTTTTTGTTTTTGTTTTTACTTGCATTAAGACGGGTTTTGAGCAATACTTCCATCAACTCTACACAGCATTGTTGGTCCCTTCTAATATCTCCATTTCTGTGTCAGGAATCAACTATGACAATTGGGAAGGATCTTACCAAACTGCTGAAGTGCTCTGGCTGCAGAGCTGCTAAGCAGCCTTACGGTGAGCTGCACTGGCCCAAGGATTCTCTCCCTCAGAGAAACAGGGATGGACTCTTGCAAGACACTAGTCAGCAGCAATATGGCACTTGGGGCTCAAACAGAAAACTGCGACACACGAGGACAGCGCATTTTACGGTTTGGCCTGGCACTATGTGTGAATGGACAACCAACCACCTGCCTTTAATGTGGTTTACAGGAAGTGACTGCAATATGCACTAAGGACTGAATCCCCCTCTGAATATTATTCAGCTACATGAAAAACAAGCAGCCAGCTTAAGGTGGGTAAGTAACATTCAAAGTCTGAGGAGATTTGAATTTCAGTGAAGAAAAATTTTACCTGGGAGTGAAAAGATGTATGTGTGTACTATTCAAATCAAAATGCTATCAAAGCTTTAACTGTTAACATAGCTAAAAGATTGCATAAGTATAATTTATGTACCTCCTGCAGAAATTTAAGGGAAAAAACCCACACCTTTAAATTTCTTCCAAGAAAAATAGTTCTGTTTCAGGTCTGCTAGAACAGTGCAATTAACCTTAAGATTACAGTCCTGAGATATTAATCACCCTGCCAAGGCCACTAAATATTCTGGCATCAAAGCTCCTCTCTCAGCCTTTGTTGACTGAAAACATCAGTAAAACTCACTAGCTTTAAATTGAACTTCCACATAGGATTCCCTTTTGCTCCTTACTAGATCAATGCTCTTTAATACTAGTGGAGGGGCAGGTGGAAATAAAAAAAAAAAATAAAATCAAGAAGGTAAGGAGGATTCGCCTTCACAGCTCACTCGCCTCTGGTATTTTAATAGAGTTTTCACAAAACTCGTGCATACTTCACTGCTACCCAAGCATATTAGTTAATCAAAGAATTACTACAAAAAAGGGACACTAACAAAATTTTTCTCTACAAGTATCAGTGTTGAAGACAAGAACAACATCTCAATAGTTTTTATCTGTTGCACTGAACTCAGAAATCAAACTCTCTTTTTCAGTGTTTTGCTATTTACCATTAAGTGTTTGAAGTGTTTTCAAGAGTACTATCATTGGTAAAATTTCTTAAGGGTGCAGCTACTGAACAGTTAAAAGTTAGAGAATAATTCCTTGACAATGAATCTTGTAAATCTAAGTAGCAGTTCAAGACATCAAGTGAAATCACATTGCATAATGCCAATTTGCAGCACAGCCCTCATTTCAAGTCCTCCATTGCTATATACAGAACTTTGAGCATTTGTAAAGCTGAATGCTTAGTATCCACTCTTCTACAGAAGTCTTAACTAGCTCTCCTCATTACACAACTTTCTACAGTAGGGCAGTCTACTGGGTGATGATGGCAAAATAGGATATTTTGTGTTTGTAGCCAAAGAATTTGTCAAATTCATTCCAATAGGAAGTTGGAAGAATGTTACATATTAAGCCTGTTTTTATTACATGCAAAGTTATAAAGGAGTGGGAAGAAAACCTACAGATTTAATAATTTAGATAAAATATTCCTTAAATTTCTATTCCCCTGACAGGTAATAATTACCCATGTAAACATCCCAATAAGCCAAAGAACTTCAGAGAAGGAAAACCTTATTAAATTTGACTTTTAAGCAGGGCTACACTAAGTAGAATACATACGTCTTATAAATGCTATCTTATAGAAAAAGACAACTCCAAGGCCTCTAGCCTGGACAAACTATTTTCCCCTCTTTCCAACACATACCTGCATACATGTCTACACATGTCTCACCAGCATTCTCTATTAAGAGAAATGCCAGGTCCTGCATGCAGGGGCTCTGCTACTTCAAGCTCTCAAAAGGGAGGAAGGAGCACAGTATTGCTGCCATCTTCAGTGTCCCCTTGGCAGCTACAATCCACAAAGGACTGTGTCCATCATTAAGCCTAACGAGCATCCATGAAGAAAAGTCAAAAATATTGTCTTGTGTCTTCCTGTCTGTGTAAAAAGCTGCCTCCTACCCACCATCCTGCACAGCTCTCAGCCAGTTTAGAGAGGCCATTTGTCTGCCCACTCCTTTTTATACAGTGAATCTTAAAATACTCTCTTGTTAATGCATAACTCTTTTACTTCACATTGAAAAATATTCCTTTTCAGATAATTTCACAATAAATTCACTTGGATCTTTTTTCTTTTAGAAGTTTTCTCATAAAAATCCCCTAACAAAGGGGAGGGAAAGCCATGCAGCACTTCTCTCCCAAACAAAAGCCAAGACAACAAGAACATGCACTCAATTTTCTTAACCCTATGTGTAAATCAGTGACTCTCATAACTGGTTTGTTTCTCTGAGTATTCCACATTTGGGAAGAACTGATCTTTACAGGATAACTTAAATGAAAAAAAGTAATGGACAAGCAAGCAGGTAAGAAGAAAAATCACTCCAGGCACAAAAAATCCATGTTTTTACTGTCTCTTCAATAGAACAGAGATAAAAAGCCTGCCAGCAGCATCACCTTCCAAAAGAAAAGCCACAGAAAATATTTCATCTTTTATGATATGCAATTTGTTTCCACACTAAAGTTGCATAACCTAGTGAAGCCCGAACTTCACAGGCTATGTGCAGTACACATAAGCCTGTTTACATTGGAAATAAACCATAAATTATACAACAAAGGGCATGACATAATAATGGATGCATACTGTCCAGCTGAACATGGTTCACATATCTAACACACCCATAAGTGGCTTTACCAGCAGAGTATACACCCACCCTTACTATTCAGTTAAATCAGAAGGCAATACACCCACCACCACCAGGTTAGACAAGACTAAGACTGCTAATCCTTGCTTTGGAGACATACACCTGAAAATTGGTTGAGATATTTTTGCAAAAAATTCAGTAAAGTATTCCATAAAACATTCCACAGGACTTTCTTTTAAAAAAGGGAAGAGGTAATAAGGATTTTGTGTTGCTATCAATGTTAAAAAACCCAATCCTTAATCCAGCATTTTGCAAATCCACATTTTTCAATGTATTTTATTTCAAGAAAACACTAAGTGGATGCCCTTAGGGATGAGGAAAAATATATTCAATGACGTTCAGGCTAGTAGGGAAGCTGTAGATCAGAGGTATCTGTCACAGCCCCAATCCAGAGCATCACACATCAGGGTCAGGACAGTCAGTTTCCTCTGAGTAGGATTACACCGAGTTCAGTCACAATGTGAGGATACATCACACTGACTGAACCAGCAAAGTTTCTTCCAGTTTTATATACTAATGGGAAGCAAACTTGAACCATCAATCTACTAAAGTACCAAGCATTCCTGCAGAAGTCCCAAAAATGCACAGAGAGAACAAACCCCTAATTTTTTTTGCTTCTGAAGCCTAAATATACAGTAGCACTCCCATTCAATAGTTTTTCATATGAAGGTGTACATAAACATCTCAAATTAATTTTTTGAAGCTGAAAGTTATGGGTTAGATACTGAGTTTATCAAATCAGCTGGGGTTTTCTCTGGGTTTTTTTTGGTTAATTTTTTTGTGGGGTGGAGGGGTTTGTTTGTTTGTTTTTTGTTTTTGTCACTGTCTCTAGACAAATAGAAACACTGTGGTCCATAAAAAGGAAGTAACCTCTGCAAAGGCCCTGGAATCGAGACCCCATAAGAGACTTCCTCCACCCAATATGCTGCCTCCAGATGCAGAAAAGACCTCAGACATCAACTTGGCCTCTGCTCCCATTGCTCCCTGGCCAATCTGAAGAACACATAAGCTACAAAATGCCTCACAGTAGGAAGAGTATTTCTACTGCTTCATAGGTAAAAGTGGTGAGGTTGGGACTGGATGATCTTTAAGGTATATTCCAACCCCTTAACATCCTGTGATTCTGGGATCTTGGAAAATCCAGTCACAAAAATCTTGGCCTCATACACCATGTCCAAGAAGAGGAGTAAATAAAAGAGAAGAAGTAAAGCAGATTTTGCACTCAAGTCATGCCCACTAACACTGAAAGGTGCTGCTGAAGTTCAACAGGCCTAACTGGGGGTAGCTAGAGTCAGAATTTACTTGTAACTTTAACAATCAGCATTTAAAGATACTTTTATCTAATTAAACAGATTTTCTTTATTTTGGCAAAGAGGCTATCATTTTAGCTTGTGACAACTCCAGAGTTTCAGCTTTGCTTTAGCTAAAGATATTGAATGTACAAACACCTGAGTTTAGTCTGACTGCAAAGGTCTTTGTCTGGTATCTAACCTGCAATTCCACTTTTTGGTCCTAGGAAGGCAGGAAATAAAAAGTATCACTGTCATCACTCATAACCGTCTACTCAATTTTCAACTTTTTTTTTTTAAAGGCCAAAATTGATTAAATTAATCACTTAGCAAGGTGCAGGAAGATTAAAAATTCAAATACGGCCAGCATGAAGTAAGTTACCATAACCCCTCCGAAGGGAACATTTTGATTTGGGAGACCTGGCTTGATTTTCTCTAACCACCTCCTTTTTTTATTTTGCCTACATAGTCAACAGTCCAGTTTGTCCAACCCTGGACATACAAGTCATGCTGGCTCAATCCAAGGCATTACATGTCAAAACTACTACAAACAGATTACCTCTCACCAACACAAAAAAGACAGCTTCAAAAGTCCTGAAGCACAAAATTAATTTGCTCAATTTTCCCCTAAAGTAGAAAATGAGAGAGGACAAGACATCTGCCAGAAACAAACAGGGAGCTTTCAGCAGATAAGCATCTGTCCATGTCTTTCATCCATCACACCCGTGTGCCATGAGACATCATTTTTTACGAAGCTGTATTTAAGTTTCAAATATTGTAATCCACTTTATTAAATCTTATGAATACTGAATAGGTACGACACTTCTGCCAAAATTACTGGTATCTTATTTTTGTTTCAGTTGTCTTTCAGTGGCTCTGCACTGTTTTTTAAACACAAGTGTTTTTAGAGGGAAACTATTTCATGTCTCAAACATGCTCCTGGTTAGAAAGGAGCCACTATCCAAGTGATCAGCTAGCAAATCCTGCTTTTTAATGAGGAAGAACGAGCTAGCTGGAACATATACAGCTTTCAGGCACCAACACCTGTGAAACATGTTCCATAGTCTGCATTTCCTTACAGTTTTATTTAATCTCCTCTCTCTCAGAATTTCGGAGCTCAATTGCTCAAATGAGTGTCCTCAGTCTTCTGTTATTGGATTAAAAGAGGAGATGAAAAAAGTAACTCTCAATATTTGTTTCTAGAAATTTGAGAAACTCAATTTAGTAAACAAGTGTGTGAGGGGTTGTAACATAACAGAAAAAGATAGGAATACCAAACATTCGAGACATAATGACCAGAGCCAATATTTGAAATATTTGAAGTACTGTTAAGGAAGTTATACTATCTTTGAGAAAATAAGGAAGCACACAGTATTCAAACAGCATGCAATATTGCATTTCTTCAACTAGGGTATATAATAATCCCTCAGTTAAAGCAATTCAACTATACATCTAAAGTGTTAAGTTGGTTAAGAAAATGTAATTTTCTATACTTTCTACACTTAATCTAACTCCAAACATAAACACCACAAAGGACCATTTACTACATGAAATCCTAGTTTATTCTACTGACACTGGCTGAATGCTTGTTACACCTGTAAAACAAATCACAAAGTCAAAGCAGCTCAGTTTTTAAAAATTATTTTAACCCTACATACCTTTATAGTCTTAGTTTGAAGTCTCAATCCATTCAGGGTATTGATAGCTTTTTCAGCATCCTTGGGGTCAACATAGTTCACAAAACCATAACCCAAACTCTGTCCTGATTAAAAAGAAAAAGTCATCATTAGTATTGCAGTGCCACACAATGAATAGCCAATAATTTATCCCCTACAGACACACACTGAGTAAATATTGCTTATACTGAAAAACAGCTCCCACTCCAAAGGATCACGTAATCTAATTTTTCCACTAACATTGGTAGATTTCAAGTACCTTCCTCTGTTCTTGTGATCAACACAGAAATTACTACATTCAGTTTAATGCAAGACTTAAAATGCCTACTGAACCTACTAAGTGCAGGTTCAGAAGTACGTTATGATCTGTTTGACACTGGAGGATATGCAGAAACATCAAGTTTGAAGTGACATCAGGAATCCACTACTCACTCCTAAACTTCATTGAACATAAGAAGTATAGTGGCAAAATTCTGGACTACTGCTTGAAAATGAAAGTCACTCAATGTCAGAATTTGAGCCAAATTAGAAGCCAAAAAATTTTATGGATGTTATTCATATACTACATAGTGCCTTTCAGTAACAAGGAGTTTAAAGGCTCATTTTGTTCCAATATTCAAAATAACAGGTACAAGCATCTGATCAAGAATTAAATATCAGCCAAAGATGCAGTATTATTTTCAGGCGTTTTTAGTGCTGGAAATTCAGATGACAGATGGACATAAAGCATTTTTCATTAGTTCTTATCTCTGAACAACAGCCCCTTTCTAATCATTAATATTGCCTAAGCACTTACTAAACACTTGAGTTTAGCAGTAGTCATCTTTTGACAACTTCAAAACCTACAGTACACTATCCCTAACTAGCATCCTACTTTAGAAGTATTTTTAGTGCATAAGAACGCAAATAGGTGAAAAATTTTAACATAGTGAAAAGATATACTTAGCAAGAATACTGTCCTTTATTAGGACAAATCTTTCCAGAAACACTTCCATACTCTGACGGGGTTTTGTTTGTGGTTTGAGGCTTTTTGGGTTTTTTTAAGACACCAAAACAAGGTAAAATAAAATTGTCAACAAGCCATAGGGAAGCATCTGAGAAACCTAATTCACAAAATGCTAGTTAGAATGACTAACACAACAAGCTTGGATGCACAACAATATAAAATGATAAACAACATCACATAAAGCACAAATGGCATATTCATTGTCCAAAAACAATCTAACAGAATTCATGCTTTATCAAATTCTTGTATGATATCCATATAGTATGCATTTAAAGGTACGCAATGCAAAAAAAAGCAGGAAATTTTGCACTTTGTTAAATACCATAAGAGGGTTTACTAACTGGCTCATCATCACTGGCATTTACAATTTTGCACCTATTATGCCTTCCATGGCACCAAAGGTCAGAGAACACCACCACCCCACTCCCCAAAGCCACTTCCATTCTCTCATATCTCCTCCTCAAAGCACCTCAGACAAATATAAATTGTCTAGATGGATCCATGAACAGGTTAATACACACATTAACAAAGAATCC
This sequence comes from Passer montanus, assembly GCF_014805655.1. NCBI lineage: Eukaryota > Metazoa > Chordata > Aves > Passeriformes > Passeridae > Passer > Passer montanus. The sequence continues at coordinate 1,944,973 of NW_024373812.1, forward strand.
CAACCCAAACAAGAGAGAAGACTGAGCACCTGCTCTAGAGAACCCTGCTCTGAGCAGGAGGTTAGACTCCATGATCTTCATGCCTTTAACCTCAGAAGTTTGTCATGTTTCTGTAACAAACCATATGGAAATACCCAAAAGCATTTCTGTATTCATTTACAGCTCTGCCTAGATATTCCTATGTTTCTAATCCTAGAAGACTTTTTACTTATAAGTTTGATTACAGTAGAGCAATTTCTGTACCTGTCACCTCCATCACTTCCACTGTCGGCACGGTCTGCAGATACTTCCCAACAGCATCTCCAAAAAAGAGGAATCTCTCTTTTTGTGCATTCATTTTATGCGATTTCGGTGTTATCTACTACTACAGAAATGGTGATTTTGTTATTAATCTCCTGAGGAGCCCTTTTAAATGTCAACCTTAAAAGTTTTTAAAATCTCAAAGTGAGAGCTATTTCATACAGGATGTTTCCTATACAACACTTATTACAGATGTAACAGAAAAAGATGGGGAAAAATTATTTCTCCTATCCCTCTGTGTTGATGTGTTCTGCTTTTCATACAAAAAACACCCAAACTGCTATAGACAAAGAGCTTACCCAGCTGTTACAAAGGATTCAATTCATGACCATTCTTCTGTAGACACTCTATTAGCTGAACTTGACAAATATTAGGACATTAGCATAGGAAGGTGCACCAAAAAACACAGTAATTTATTCAGAACAAGTCTGAAATACTTTATGAAATTTTATTCTGTCATTTGAGAATTAAAGAAAAGCTTTTACCATGAGAGTGGTAGTATACTGAAACAGACAACCAGATACCCCACCAGATACCTCATTCCAAGCTATGATAGTATACTGAAACAGACAACCAGAGGGGTTATAAATTCTCCATTCCTGGAGATACTCAAGAGCCTGAATGGACATGGGTCCTGGGCAACTTGCTGAAGCAAAATCTGCTTGTGAAACAGGAAATGACTAGATTATCTCCCAAAGTCCTTTTCACCCTCAGTAAATCTGTGAATGGGATTCTATTTACTTCAGTTTTGTTTTACTTAGGTTATCACCTAAAATTCAGAAGTGTTCTCTGAAGTCCTTATTTATTTAGAAAGATTAAGAAAATGCAAAACTCATTAAACATTAGTGAAGATTAGTGGTTTATTTAGACATTAGCAATAATTGAGAGCCAAAAATCACCTTCTTCATAGCACATAAGATAAATGTTGACTTTGAACAAGCAATGCAAATAATTGTAAATCAAACCTGATTTCTGGAATCAGTGTTTGAGGAACCACACTTACATCTTCCTGCTTATATTAACCTCTTGTTAAGTGGCTTGTCAGTTCACAGACAGATGGCTGAGTTCCAGAAAATTCAGACAAGCATTTAATAAAATGCAGTGGGAGCAGCTACTCCAAACACCCCACCAGATACCTCATTCCAAGCTATGTCTGACAGGTGGTGGGAAAATACAAAGTGGGTTACAAGGAAGAACTGCATTTCTAAGTTCTAAGTGACAAGAACTTCAGTCCAAACTTATTCAAGTACCACTACAGCTGTAAATGCTAAAGAGAAGTTTGGTCTTACTGTGGATTTCAGACAGAGAGACCACGATATCCACCATGCACAAATTTTACTCAAATAAAAATAGAGGCAACTGGCCAGGGTAACTCAAATCAGTTCTCCTTCTGTGAAGAGGCTAGATTTAAACCAAATCAGCCACCACTTAGGATATTCAAGAGGAACTTCATTATTTAATGAATGTAATAACTAGTTGTATTGCCTGAAAATAAGGACTGGACTGAACAATGACAAAACTGGACTCTTCCATTTGTGCTTCTTCGAGACCAAACTCCATTTGCCAAGACAGCAATGACCTGCAGAACAACATTTGTTTCTAAGTCTAGTAGCACACTTAAAAATATATTATGTGTCTGAGTCTGTAAAAAGGTGACAGAACAAAGAAGGTAAATCTATAGCTATCCACAAGTTAAACAATCCCCAGACTTAAAAATGTGTATCAAAAAACTGCTTAGTCTTCTACTAAGACAGGGCCAGCTGCACCAGGGTCTTGCCTTGGCTTTGTGTTTCCAATTTGTGATTCATAACACTGTCTGAGAAAACTCTTACAGGTCTCTAAGTCAGCTGTCCTGGTGCTCTGTCTGATACTATGTGTTTAGGTATTTTGTATAACCAGTTTTACTTTTTGAGGATCTTCAAAATTAAGGCCTACTCAGCCTTAACAGACAAGAGACTACCCAGGTCATCAGCTCTTTATCTTATAACTCAGATCTACAACTATTACTAAATTTAGATTACCCTAAATAAAGGAGTGTCAAGAGTTTCTTATTTAACTACCAGCTGACCTTAACCTCCTGGATAGTTCTTGTGGCTACTTCTCAAACCTGTTTAAAGATGTTTCTGTAAACTTTCTGCTAGATTTTATGCTTTCGACACTATGAATGTTAGACACCATGGTGCAGAAAAATCCCAACAGTTAGTTAAATGATTGGTAAAATCACCTGGATTAGGAAAAGTAAAAGTAATTAAATGATCTGGAAGGAATGAGGAAATTAGTGGGGAAAAAGCAGTCTGACTTGAATTTTCTTCAAAAAAATCTGAAAACCCAAAAGCCACATAGTAGAAGCAGTGCATCTCACAAGCCTGTAAAACAGCAAAGTTAGAATAGAATAAAAGCTGTGATTTGAACGTTCACATTGGAAGCTCACATTTATGAATTACATTTTATGTTTTATGTAACAAACACTTGTAACAAAGTCAAATTCAAGTGCAAGTGGCAAAAAATCTTTTCAGTTAGGCATCTCTTTGAACCTAGACATACTATACCCATTAGTAATTGACAAATGTTCAGTCTCTGTGGCCTACAAAAAAAGTGCAGAAAGCACTATGCTATTCAGTTTAATAGGGGAAACTGTTCCATTTTTATTGCATGTTTTTGAGCTTCATAAATATGACTTGATCAACATGTATGATGTTTAATTAATTAGATAATGCCAAGTTACTTTTTGGCACTATAGTCAATAGATGGAATGGATTTTGAGAGGGGAAGGCCAAAAAGGTATTTCAAACAATTTAATTCTAATCAGTCTAATCAGACTGCTCAACAGACTGACTGGACATTCAAGTGTACACCAGAAAAGCGTAAGTAAAGCGATTACTACCATTAAAAAACAAGTAATGAACACACTAATTCAATACTTAGGAAAGAAAGCAGACAGACTTCACAAACACCTGTTACCAAATGACCAAAATAGTTTTAAGTTGAAATAACTAAATAGGAAATCATAGCTATGGTCACAGTGCTCCTGCATTTACTATTGTGCCTTGAAAGATGACTTTTTTAGCTTCAAAAATACACAGGCTAATTCACAATACTTATCACAGAAGAACCACAAATAAACCAGTTGTAGCTTACCCAAGCTGTTTCATCAATGTTTCCTATAAAATATAAGTAATGCACAGAGCTGTAAAAGCCCTAAGAAAATCCTCTGCTGCCCAATATTCAGAACAGACGCTACCCAGAGAGAAAAGAGGTCATGTAAAGCAGATGTGATAGAGGTGACACTTATCCATTTTTAATGTTTTGCTTTTAAAGGTAGCAGCAACATTCCTTAAAGCAGGATAGAACCCTCTCTGAAAGCTAAAGAATTAAATCTGGCCAGGGATGTCAAAGCAAACAAGAAAAGCATCTACATAGAAAGTTGGTGAAAGAAAAGGTTAGGGAAAATGTGGGCCCTCTCCAGAACAGGAAGATGACCTGGTTATCAGGGATATAGAAAAGTCTGAGGGACACCGAACAACTTTTCTTTCCTCAGTCTCTGCCAGCAAGTGCTTCAGCCACACTGCCCAAGTCGTGGAAGGCAAAGAAGGGACTGGGATAATGAAGAACCATTTACTGTATAAATGCATCATGTTCAAAACCATCTAAGGAACCTGAAGGTGCACAAGTCTTTAAGACCTGGTCAGACACATCCATGGGTTCCTAAGGGAACTGGCAAAGGAAATGGCTAAACCACTATCCATCATATTTGAGAAGCTGTGGCAGTCTCATGAAGTTCTCCCTAATTGGAAAAGTGAAAACAACCTCCATTTTCAAAAAGGGAAATAAATACAGTACAGGAACTATAGGCTAGTCAGTCTCATCTCTGGGCGAAGCAGATCCTCCAATTACGGTAAGACAGGGGAAATGGAGAGGTGACAACAGCCAGCATGGTTTCACTAAGGACAAACCGTGCCAGATAAACTTGGTGACCTTCTACAATGGGGTTGAAGTGTTGGTGGGTGAGGGAAGAGTTGCTGATGTCATCTACCCGCAGTTATGCAAAGCATTTGATACTGTCCCACACAAGAGTCTCGTCTCTAAGTTGGAGAAACAAGGATTCCATGGTGGCTGAGGAACCAGCTGGGTATTCACACTCAAAGAGTTACAGTCAATGTCTCAATGCCCAAGTGGACACCAAGGACAAGCAGCAAGGAGTGTTTGTATGAGGTCTCTATTGGGACTGGCCCAGTTTCACTCTGTCACCAACACAGACAATGGGATCAAGGCCACCCTCAGCAAATTGGCTGACAACACTGAGCTCCATGGCACCATCGATACACTTGAGGGAAGGGATGCCATCCAAAGGGATCTGGACCGCTTGCAAGGTGTGTGTATTTGTGACAACCTCATGAACTTCAACAAGGCCAAGTGCACAGTCCTGCACTTGTGTTGGGGCAATCCCAAGGACAAACACGGGGTGTGCAGAGAAGTATAGCCCTGCCAAAGAGGATGTGAGGGACCTGATGGATGAGAGGCTGGACATGACCCAGCCCTGGGCACTCACAGCCCAGAAAGCCACACATGTCCTGGGCTGCATCTAATGCAGTGTGGCCAGCAGGACAGGAAGGGGATTCTGCAGCACCTCTCCTGTGAGGACGAGATAAAAACACTGGGTTTGTTCTGCCTGGAGAAGAGAAGGCTCTGGAAAGATCTTACAGTACCTTCTAGTACGTAAAAGAAGCCTAAAAAAGAGCTGAAAAGTGACATTTTACATGGGCATGTAGTGATAAGACAAGGGGAATGGATTTAAACTGGAAGAGGGAAGATTTATATCAGGTATAAGAAAGAAATGCTTTACTGTGAGTATGGTGAGATGCTGGAACACCTTGCCCAGAAAAACTGTGGGTGCCCCACCCCTAGAAAAATTTAAGGAGAGTCTGGATGGGTCTTTACATAACCTGTTCTAGGGGAAAGTGTCCCTGTCTAAGATCCATCCCTGTTAGATGATTTTTCACGTTCTCTCACAAAACAAACTATTTTATATTTCTGTAAACATAAAAATTATCTGAACTGTTATTTTGTATGAAAGTGTTCAATAACTATGTGATATACATTAAACATAAGACTTGAAAGGTAGATGAATACAACTTTTAACCTAACAGTAGTTAAATAAGCCCTGTCAAGGAGTGGAGTCCTTTACAAATGCACAGTGAGCTTAAATGCTGCCTTTTCAGTAGTCCTGCAACATTCTATAGCTCCTGAGAAGAATGGATATTGCTTTCTGCCTAACACCATGATTAGACAGCAGCTGATTAATACAATAGTTTTATTTCATGACTGATTAGAGCATCTTGGTATTCTCCTTGGTCTTCTCTGAAGTTTTTTGGGCATAAATTTCAGCAGGCTTGACACTAGACATTTCTGTATTATATAAAGCCTGGTCCTGACGTTTTCTGCTGTCTAGCTAGCTACTAAACCTGTGTTCTCATGATTTCCCTCTCTAAATAGCTGCTGATGACAGATAATTTTCCTGGATGCCTATCTGAGAAGCTTGTCTTCCCTGAGAGAATCTAGAGCCAGTGCTGAAGAACTTCACTTGAGCATGCAGCTGGTACCTCTTTTCCCCCCAACACTGCTCCACTAGTATACAATGGTATTATTACCAGGTAATTAGCAGGTACTGAAAGGAGAGCAATTTCAGCACTAGAAGAACTTCCATTGCTGCATTTCTTCCCACAGTCAACCACTTGCATCATTTCAACACACACTTTCCACTTGCATGAACCAGAACAGCCTTTTGACAATGCAGCACAATTCTTCTGAAAGCCTGGGACACCCACCACATGAGGGAGTCCTAGGCTGCTGTTTCCCATCAGAGCTATGGAATGCCCAGTGAAAGGGCTGAGAAAGCTGACTTCTGGCAGCAATTGTTGATTACATTACCAGAGTACCCAGATAATCCTGCATCTTGACTGGAATTCTTAGAAATTCCTGTAATGTATGAAGGCCAAACAAAACAAATAATTAACAGTATCAGGTAATTACAGTAATTATTTTTTCTACAAAAACCAGAGTCACAACAAATTCTACAATCAGCCGAGTTCTCAAAACCTCTTCAGAATGTGTTGATCAAATAAGTCTACATGAGTTCTGTGAAATGTACTGGCTCATTTTAAGGAGCAAAGAAGAGGTGTTGTTTCTAAGTTTCTCATTGTCAGGTAAAAGTAATGTAAGAAAAGCAGCCCTGCCAATTGAATTCTATTAATGCTAAATTTTGGAAAAGAAAACCCAAAACTGTCATATATTACCATCCCAACAGGCATATCAAACAAAAAGTAAAAATAACAACAAAAAACCCCAAAACATTTACAACCTCATTAATAATATATTTTAAAATTAATGCACACCACTAAGGTATAAAACAATTTTCAAGGTCTACACACAAAAACTAAGCACAGACTAATCATACTATGGAAAATTAAAAGTCTGAATAGAAAATAACACACTTATACGTTTCCATAGGACAACGAAAAATTATTGATAATCATACATTTAAAAAATTGGATTTTTCTACAATAGTCACCATACCATCATTTCAGACACATCAGGCAATTTCAACTTCTGCAAAACAATCTTATTGCAAAAGACTAAGTTATAGGACTATAACCAGTAAGAACTTCAATATCACAGAAGAAATCACAGGTGAAAAACCTGTCTTGAAAAAACCCCAAATGGGACATACTATTTGCATCAATATCACAGTGAAGAACACAAACTCTGAGGATAATAAAGTCTAGGAATTAAAATTCATTGCCTACAGTGAATTTCTACAGAAACAGAACTCATAGGAATAGAATTCTTCTGGAATAGAATTCCAGAAGATTAAGGAGCTTATTTCTTTTTATAATTTATTTTAAATTTTATAATTTAACTTCAACTACATATACCACCTACTTAACTCCTCCAAAAACTGTCATCTAGACCTTGACTGAAAGAGAATAGCCCTTTTTCCTGTGCACACTAGTGTATTTTCTGCTTTCAGCCTGTAAATGGCCATTTTACGAACACTGTTTACAATAAACTACACTGTGTTTAAAGCCATAAACTTCTGTCTCAGTGTATGAAGCTAACTGGCAAAGATCCTTGTACTAAACTAGTGCAAGAAAAAGCCAGCTTCGTATTTTTGCAAGCAGGACCAAGTCAAATTCACAGAAACTTGGCATTAGGTTTTATTCTGCCTTTGATCACTCTGAAGGTTGTATGCACTCGTGCAAAAATGCCGTTAAAAGATACATCCATGACAACATATGAAGACCATATATGAATCTGTCTTCAGAATTCATCTCATGGACTCAGGTAATTTTTGCAAGTTTCCTAAAATTTCAGAGTGAAGATATGTTCCATGACCAGTACGGAGTATGAAACATTCAACCCTTTTTTCTGGCAATTTAAATTGTCAGAATGTTCTACAATGTACTAGAGGGATCCTGTGGTGTGGCAACCCCACAGACAACTTGTGAGCCAAGACAAGGTATCATTCAGTTGGTACCAGCTCTTTTACAAAAAAGTTGCCTCATTCATAAGTCACTACTGTCATCGGTGATTAATGCTGTGGAGACTACCACAGCATTATCTTGACACTGAATAAGGCTAGAAGCACACACTCAGACACACAACTCAATTAAGTGTAGCACTGTATCTGAAACTCCCTACATGACTGTGGTCTAACCAGAAGGGATAAATGCATAAGTAGAGGATACCATCAAACTTTCTGTTCACTGAATCTAAGTTACTGTTCAAGTTTCAAATTATATTTTACTCTGCATTAAGGCTTTAATTGAATTTTAAAAGCAGCTTAGCAAAATAAGGGAACCTGCATAAGTCATTGAGCAATCCCTAATTTAATTGCAGTTTGCGTATAGCTCCAGCAGATGGATTCTATTTACTGAACACACAACTTATACATCACTGAGCAGGTGAGGCTGGGAAGCTTGTAAGAAAACACCTGTAAACTATGGTTACGACTAGATTTCAGAATTTGATACTTCAATGTCTTTCTCCCAAACCACTTGTCAGCTATCACTCTAAATCTGGAATAATTAAAGTTGAAGAATGAATGAAAAGTATCAAACACTGATCAAAGTATTTGACACACATTAAGTAGATTGTCTCTAATCTCAACCAAGTTCAACTCTATTAATTTGGTGCCATCCTTCTGCATTATAGCTTATGGCTCTTCACATGTGAGAAACGTCATCATCTGGTGTTTCACCAACATAAGCCTGTTGTTGCTGGATACAAAAGTGATGGTGCAGCTCTGGTTCTTCCCTGCAGCAGGAGGATAAAGTTCATGGTGGGGGGGTACCATGGATGCTAAGCATTACATGACCCCAATAGAAGATGTTCTGCAAGCCAGCAGAGACATCAGCTGAAGGTTAACAGAGATCCACCATGTCCAAATAGAAAATCTCAGTGCCAGAAAGTGTGGTTGAAAGCAGGAACTTCACGGAAAGGTGCATGCTATTGCACAAGCAAAAAATAAAGCAAATCCTTATGGAAACTACAGGAGGAGGAACACTGGGAATCACACCCATTACTGCCTTGGATTCAAACATAACAAGTGACAGCCAAAAACTGCTTGAAATAATGAAGACTGAAGACACCCAGACCTTCTTACAAACTAACTTGTTATATTACAAGGAGAAGATCCTTACCACTCCAAGGTGAAAAAATACCATGGAATTTGCCAAACCAAATATTGTTCTGAAAGCTAGCTATACCCTTTAATTTTTACCACTATTAGTAGTAACATGTTCCAGGCATCTCAGTTTTGTCATTTGCAGCCAACTTACTCCTTGTCAGGAATACAGCCAGGAGCGCTAAATATTCTGTCTTATTGTATCCACCTAGTCACCTTAAATAAGCAAGTGGATGTAAAACACTTTGTTCTACTCCTGGGGTGTTTAAAAACCTGTGGTAATGTGCTCACCACCCAAGTAAAAATATGGCATGACACTTTGTTGTCGTTTAAACCCAGCTGGCAACTAAGAACACATAGCCACAACTAAAAACACTGCCCTTCACATCCTGGTCAAAAAGGGGAGAAGAATTTTAAAAAAAGCTCACCAGTGAAGACCAGTTTAATTGACCAGTAATTGAAACAAAGTAATGTGCAATACTACTAATAAAATGAAATAAGAAAGGAGAGAAACCCCAAGGAAAACAAGTGATAGACAAAAGAACTGCTCATCATCATCCAGTGGCTTATACTAAACCCTATCCCTGAACTGTGAGCACTCCCCATTTTAGGTTTATAATTTGGGCATGAGGTTCTACAGTGTGGAATATACATTGCTGGCCAGTTCAGGTCCCTGAAATGTCTCTGTTCCCACACGTGCTCACTGGCATAGCACGAAACTCTCAACAGTCCTTAATTCAGGGCAAAGCCTGCTAAGCAACAGCCAAAACCATCAGTATGTTATCAACATTATTTTCATACTGATTCCAAAGCACAGCTCTCTACCTACGGCTGAGAATAAAGGAACTCTCTCCCAGCCAAAACCAGGACACACCTGAACTTAAATTCTTTTCCCAAACTTCACAAAAACAAGTATTACTTTGGAATGGTTGTTTTGTTTTGGTTGTTTGTCCAGCTTTTTACCTGCTAGTTAATCTCAGAGTTTTGAAAGACATCCTAAAAGGCACCATTATCCTAAGTTTGAAAAATATTTCCCTGCTCTACGAGAACTTATTTCATAGGTTAACTTCCAATGTTGCTTTCAATCACATGCATGGTTTTTGGTTTTTTTTTTCTTTTTTTTTTTCCTGGTCTTTACTGATGAAAGAAAATGTGTAGAAAAATGATAAATTGTCCTCAAAACAATTTCTTTCCCTAGTGTAGGTCTTAACTGCCAACTCAAAAAATATGTGCCTGAAAGTATGCCCAAGGGGAACTTTTTTTTTCCAGTTTTAACAGCTCTAATTAATAAACAAGAACAACTGTAATCTGCAATACTAAGTAGCTGGAAAACACCATTTCTTTTTGCAGTTGCTAAATAAACATGGGACAAAATGTGCTGAGAAAAGCTGAAGTTTTCGATATTTGAAATTGAACTATGTCTCCACAGCAATTAATTCTTACATTAACATAGAGAAGTTGTTCTATAAGTAAGACTGGCTTTTCTTTTGTTTAGAAGGTGGTGGGCAAGAGTGGGAAACTGAAATAATCAATGCATCTTACTATAGATGCAAGATTTCATAACCATTGTACAGCTCCAAGTGCATTTCAAAAAATGCTTTGGTTTAATATGCACAAAGACACAGCTACCACAAAAACTTATCTACAACAGCTCCAGAAACTCAGAAGACAGGAAAGGATTCACATTACAAATCCCATTCTGTTTTAGTGAATTCTGCTAAATGCCTCAAATAAGTAAAGGTAAAAACAAATTGCTGCAACCAGTCAATAGCACAGAAATTTTGAAGAAAATATAGCTGTGTCCTTGATAACTGTGGGAATTGGTACATTTACAAAAGAAATTAAAGGAATCCTAAAATGAAATACAATATCTGAGCCATCTCAGTTTTTTTTCTCTTTACTGTGAATTAAAGTATTAGGTCACTAAAACCACAGGCTTGCATAGTTTTCTTCTGTGGCATTCTACAGCTTTCTATTTCCACTCTGACTTGACATACTCCAGGAAGAAAAATTCCATAGAGAATAGTATAATAAGCCCTCTTCTGAGTTGTACACAGAAAACCACAACACAGTCTGGCCAATTTTCACAGCCAAGAGCTGCCAGTTGAAGTACTGCGATAAAAGAATATAAAACACAGATATACATATACTTTATAGAAAATAAACACACACAACGAGAAAGTTCCCTGCATGTATTTTAAGGTCTTGCTTCAATACATAATGGACAAACCATGAACCTGTTGGAACCATCTGCAGCTTGAAATCTTATTACTTACCACTCAGCTTGTGGAGGCTGAGAGGAAGTATCTACTTTCTGTAGGGACATCCAGGTCCATATAATCCACATGACATCCTTGGAGTGAAAGAGCTTCAGGGTGTGCAGGTCACTTACATCACTATCCAAACGAGGCAGACATCACTGAAACATACCTTCATTATTATAAACACTCTGCTCTAGTCTCACAGCACAGCCACCCTGAAAAGCTGTTACGCTGTAAGAACTTCAGGTTATGAGAGGTCTCTCACACACTAGCTTCCACTAGAATCAACATTTATTCAAACAGCTGGCCCAGGATCACTAAGATGTAACTGCAACATATATCTACATACACATACGAAATTGCAAACATTGTAAGATATACCAAACTGGCAGCCTGGGACTCCCAGTATGGAAGCAAAGAGCCCTACCTTAGCTAAAAGCACACAAGATAGTCCTCATCACTACAGGACCAATGCCAAACCTCAATTCTTTCACAGGCTACTTGTAAGTTATGGCAACCACTGACAGAAGCAAATGGTAATCTGTTTGCAGAAAAGTGCAAGATTATGTATATTGTAATTATCTCCATCAAAAAGCACAGTGTTTGCTAAAAAGCAGAGTGATTTAGTGTTCAGAAAGGTCCCTAATTATATTTAGTCATATAAGAGAGTTAAAAATTTTTAAAACATCAATTTCTTGCTTATGCTATATATTGAGATCAACACGTTAATTCAGATTAATATATGATGAATAATCATTTTAAAAACAGCTTGTTTCCATTAAGTTGCTGCTATGAGTGAATCCATGGCAGGTTTAGTCAAACAGGTCTTTTCTACCTCTTTTACTTGTAAAAACAAAGCCTGTGAACTTCTGAAAGGTCAAAACAGTATCGTGCCTGCTTAACAGCAAAAGTCATATGAAAGTACAAAGACACAGTGCTATCTTGAGCAACAGAAGATGAAACAACTTCCTTCATCTTCACCTGTTTACACGACTCATTTCCACGAGACAAGTGAAGTGCAATAAATTATGCTGTTTACTATTAAAAGGTACAGTAAATGCTGCTAAATACTTTTTAGTAATATTAAATAGCAATCAGAAGTATAAAACATCACAGAATTGCCTGGGTTGGAAGAAACCTTAAAGGCCATTTAGTTACAACCCCTCAGCAGATTTAAGATGTTAGCTGTGCTCTGGATATAAGACATAAGGCTTGTTTGAATCTTAAGTCTTCCAGGATTATCCCTGCAGCATGATACTTCAAGCATCCAAGCTAGCTAAGTAAGCCAATACTCTGCTGCTGCACTTTTTTCCAACACGCACACAAAGTTCAAAATCACTTTATTAACTTCGTGCCATAACTCACCAAGTCCATGGGCCATACCAGAAACTGCATTTTAACATCTGCAGAACTCAAAACACAAACTTGAAAACTTTAAAAAGGTGATTTTAAAATCAACCCTCCCTCTCCTCAGAAGATCTATGCTTCAAGTCATGACAGATAAATATGTATAAACTTAGTCATGACAGATAAATATGTATAAACTAATATAAATAGAAATTTGCCTCCAATCCTATTTGGCTTCTATTCTAAATTTCACATTTTAGTCAAGTTTTGCACAACACATTCCACTGGCAAGACACAATTTTCCAGGCAGCACCGTTTGTCCACAACCCTGCCTTAATCAGAAATTGTCAGGCTGACAAAACCTCACTCATCTCAGGACACCACCTAGCAGCCGCAAGCAAATACCCATGTGCATCACACACCACACAAGAGCAGGCACTTCAACTACTTCTTCCTTTAGCTGCTGAATTACTCTACTCTCCAGCCAAGGGCACAAACCCCTGCAAAAACAGCTGATGCATTAGAGTGATATAGAACTGCAAACACCAAACACAATGGGAGTAAAGGCTAACACGAAAAAAGAGCTGAGGAGTTTATCAAAGACAGCAAGCCTCTCTTGAAACATGATGAAGTTGCTGTGCTCTGTTCATTCATGTAGTCCTCTCCATACCAGGCACTCATACTATATGAGCAAGTACCTGAAATTCCAGCTACTCATTGCCCTACCAGGCTCAATTTTTTTTTTTAATTTTTTTTTTATTTATGTCATGGGAATGCTTAAAACTTTCTACACTGTAAATAAAGTAACTTTGAACACTAAGCCCCTCCACAGATATACCACACCATCTCCATCTCCTCCTGCTTCCTCAGTAACATAAAAAAACCCCCAAACCTACTTTGTAGGTAGGACCCACCTATTTTGCTTCCTTGCTTATCTTCAAGGCAGTAGTAAGCCTCAAATTCAGAGTCTCAGTTTAAAGCACAATAACATTTTTTCCCCATCTTCCTGTAAGGTTAGTTTAGACACCCTAAAATTAGACTTCCATTAAGGGAAGTGAAAGATTTAGAGCTGGAGAGAAAGCTAAGACTGCTCAGAGCAACAGTGACAGAAGACTTGAAAGAAACTGGCAGCCCAGGCTCAACTGAGGTCACTTTCAAAGTCAGGAGTTTTAGATATGCAGCAGCACTGACAAGGCATAAGGTTTCCCACAGCTCTGCCCTTGCCAGACACTAACATTTTCAATGTTATGATAAAAGGAGTGAACACTACAGAGCTTAACAAGTTTCACATGTTCTAGATTCAAGCAGCCAGTCAGTTAACACACATTTTTTATTGCTTCCACTGAGGACATAAATAGGTTTCCCCTGATAACCAAAAGACTCCTGTACAAGTCACTGCAAGTGTAAGAGCCATCTCTAAGAGACTGATGTTTCAGCCATGCTCTGCTGAAACAGGCCACTTGCCCCTCAGGAAAGAAAATCCTTTAACAAGTCATGGCCTCAGCTGTTGGGGCTGACTATAATTCAGCATGGTGACAAGTGTTTCATCTGACCCTGCACTAGAGGAGACTGAGTGCTCCATAACCAAGGATCTGCCAAGCAGAGTCCTTCCCAACACAGCACTGACTATATGACCAGTGTTAGCACTATGAACACAAGCTCTGCCTGACAACATCATGTCCAGCTTTCTTTCTATTTCTATGACCAACGCAGAATCCTTTGCATTTATTACCATGGTACTTCAATGAAGACCAAAAACATGCATAAGAACTAAAACTCTCTGTACAAACTTTAACTGCAAACATACTGACAGCTGCATCAACAATTTTATGGAAGTGTTCAACTTTCAGGCAGTTTTTCTAGAACTACAGTTCTAGACATCTCAATCATGTGCTGCATTTTACACCTTCACTTTGTGCAACACAGGAATGGTAGAATACTTCCAAGTATCTGAGAAACTACTATCTTCAAGAGGACAAGATGAAATTACAAAATTAAGCAAGATATCCTGTTAGCTTTAGTCTTACGGAAACAGGTGTAGGAGACAGAAATGTGATCCTTCCTCTATAAGAGTATCCATCACAGTACTGTAGACTAGACTACGGTACTCTGGATTGTATTCTAGACTGCAAAGCCTAGACTGTCTATGAAATTTTTAAGGGGTCACATACACACAACTTGAAGAATTTTACTCCCTAAGCCCTATAATGTTGACCATAAATAAACACCACCACAATGTGACAGATAGTTGCCAGCCAAAAGACAAACAGGAACCCAATTTTTTTTTAAAAAGGTATGTAAGAGGATCAGACTTTCAACAAACATGTAAGCTGCACAGCTGAATCAAGTGTGAAAAAAATGCCATGTAGCAGTGATCAGCAGTATGTCCTAAAGTGGACTTACTCTTTATCTTCAAGCAGAGATGACAGAAGGCAGCAGGAATTGATGAAGTCTTCAAGTGCAGAGCACCTGTCTCCTTGTACTAAAGGCAAAAGTATTGCCAGAGTTTCACAGCTCATACACAAGTCTATGAATGCGAAATACAGTCCCAGGCTAGCTCTCTAAGCATATCCTGCCTCACTTTCTAGGCAGAACAAGCATTTGCTAAGCTGAAAATGAAATCCATATATAAGCATTATTGGCAGTTCAAACACAGTTAAAGAGGCAAGAAATCCAGCCCTCTTCATGAGCAAGTTCCCTTTTAAAGAAAAAAACTTGTGAATTTTATGAGCATATTATTATTTTCTTAAGAGAACAGCACGGGAGCTTTGAAGCCAAGAAAACAAATACTTTCCCAAATTTAAGACATCTGAGTTAGCTGCTTTCTGAAATTAAGAACACCATGAGTTTCAGTTTAGCTAACAATGCCACTAGCACAATTAAAACTAGGAGATTATTCTACAATGTGAAAATTAAGCATTAATCTTCCACATGTACAATTGAAAGTGTACTGAAGACAGTGGGAATTAAAAGAATGCAGTACTTTTTTTTTTAAGGAGACTACAGTCACATTTTTACCTATATTCAAGTTTCAGAAAAGTAGGTCTAGAAAATGGTATCTCTTAACTTTTTAAGTGCTAGCTATTATTGTTTCTTGTAATTTTTCAAAAGATGCTAAATCCATCTATCTTGTCCAAGCAGAAAGCATGGGCTCTTTAAAGTGCTTGACCAGGGGCAGCTCCAGCAATTAAATTTCATCCTATTTTATCCTCTTCCCTAACATTTTGAATATTTTTAGCTTGTTTTTTGTAACCATATATGCTTAACCTTTGATTACATAAAAGGTTATCATTATGTGACAAATGTTACCTCTCTCACCTTTAATATGTAGAAGCACTTAAACTAAACTAAAGAGCTATCTGAAGTGGCTGCCTGGAATTCAGTTATGTTGCTCTGTTGAGACCAGGGTCTCCTACCTATTGTACAAACAAAATTAACTTAGACGGTAGTTTTGCAGTTTGTATTGACATACATCTGCATTAGTCAAAAGCATGTAAGAGTTAACACAGACTCTAAAATATCTAGGCACAATGACTCATTCCTGACAGATTCTCTGGTTAGCAAGTGAAGATAAAGTGACGTTCATGACCCACTTACCAGATGCTGTTGTCAGTGGGATTCTTAGATGAAGAGAGACTCTTGTTCAGCACCCTTTATCATTATCAATACTACCAACATTCAATTTATTTACCTTTGGTAAAACAGCAGAACAGCAATCAGCTATTTTAATTCTTACAGATAACACTTGAAATAGTTTTCTGCCAATAGAGAAAGCAGACTTCAGCTACTAATGCCACCTGAACAGAAAGTTCTGCCCATGCTTGGAGATGACCATCACGAACCTTCACACATCAGCTTTTTACCTTATTCACAAGTAAATCCCTAGCTAAAAATCAATAAAATAATCAGGACTTGGACTTCAAACTGCTCACATGAACAGTAAATGAACTCCAGGGTGCCTCCTTCCCCTCAAACAGGTTCTCCAGAGGGAAAAATAAGGAAGGCCTTCAAGTTCAACTCCTCTCAATCCTAAAGTGTGCAGACAGCTTCAAGGAAATGGGACACTCTCACCTCTAGTGAGAGGTGAGACTGCCCATGGCAGGGAGGTTGGAATGAGGTGCTTATTAAGGTACCATCCAACTGAAACCATTCTGCTATTCTATCATAAAGAAAGTGCACTTCAGTGTTGCAGATGTGATCACAGAGTGAGTACTAAATAATAGGGTGGGAGATAACTTGGCTTAAATTCATCGGATGCTAATGAGTATTTGGGTCAAGATCACAGAGGCTGGCCATGATCTCTCTGTATTTTAACATACAGCACTGGTAACCCAGTGATCCTGGCAGGAGTAACTCTGACTTTCGGGACAGGACTGTGGTTTCTGACTGGGCACAGCTGCAGAGATCACACTTCACACACAGCCCCACCAGATGCCCTTTGGGGCAAAAAAATTGATCTCTGTCCCAGTGGTCTGTGGGCTATGGTTACTTCCTTACCCACCAGTGACAGTGGCCATGAAGTTAAGCTCAGTCTTTGACATCGAGCTTGCAGGAAGGAACCACTCCAAGCCAAGAATAGGACTGGACTGGCCCACGTGCATTGCCACCAAACTCCATTCTGTTTGCAAACTAGCAGGCACAGAGTGGTGTAGACACAAGCTATTACAGATCTTGGTGATACTGTAAGTGTAGAAGTGTATTTCCTTCTGCACTACCCTAATCTTATTTAAAGATACTCACCAAGTAACTAGCACTCATGACAGTTTGTTTAAGAAAGACAAAAAAAATATTACATTTTAACAGAGGAATTAAACCAATAAAAATCTGAAATTCATGCCAGATGAATTTCACAGAACCTGGTAACAATTCCTGTTCAGAATATAGAAGGAAAAGAAAAATTTGCTTTTCAATACTCTCTGCAGAAAATCTGAAAATGAGTAAGAACAGGACTGAAAGTCATGAGCTTTCTTCTAAGTGTCTACAAACACAAGGTTATCTTGCTCCAGGCTACTGAAATCAGAAGTATTGCTCCCAATGCAGCTGCAAGGTCAGACACTGTACTTCTCAATCTCACTTATAATCCTAAAACCTTTTGGAACAAGACTGATGCAGCGTTTTTGCTGGCAGTTGAAAGTGTATCTCAAAGCTGAGGATCTGCTCTCTGATAAAGCAGAAAAACTCTTTATCTCCAATAATTTCAACGCTGGAGTTCTTTACAACTGAGAATGTAATTCAAGTTCAGGATCCTTCTCAGGCATCACTTCATGCTATATAGAAAACATCACCCCTTGAAACAAGAGGTCTACAATTAAGTCCCATTTCATTCCCAAGTAAGAAGTATTTTGAAACTATGTAGCAGCAACGATGTGCTTCTGGCATATAGAACATCAGACACATCATGTAAGGAAGTGGACAATTTGAACATTGATCATGAGGACCCTGAGGGTTATTTCTGTGGGCCTGAAGTAGCAGCCTTTGAGGTTATTCCTAAGTAACTTTGATAAGGAGGTTTAACATGCTGAACATGCGGGATATACAAGACAGACAAACCTCTTTGAATAGCCATCCCACTAACTGATGAAGTAGCCAGCTACATCTTTCCACTCCCAGAACAAGAGATCAGGAAACATCTAAGGAAGGGACCTTTTGTTTCAAAGCATTGAAGTCATTATCAATAAAGAAAAAAGGCTTGTTTTCCCCATCAATCAGATTTCACCTGAAGACAGCAAGCTGTGGCATCAGCCCCATCTGGTTTCTTTGGCATCGCCAAGATCATTCAGTAATCTTTATACTGAAGAGGAAAGATTGCTTGAAGGTTTGCTTAGGCCAGATCCACCAAAAGCAGTGATTTCAGTATCTCAGATTACCATGCTGAAGGAGGCTGCTTCAAATATTTATCCACTCCACTACCTAATGTCTTAAGAACAAGTCATCTGCTGTGGGAAGATCTGCGGGTTATTCAGAGCCATAAGGAAAACCAGCACTCAGCCACAGAAGTCAGCCAGAGACTGCTCAGTAAGAAGGAAGCCAAAGAGCCTAAATTGATCCAAGTGTGCATCCTAAAGAAATTGTTCAAGTGCTGCAATTCAAAAGCAGCTTAACCTGTGAAGTAAGATAATCTGCCCTTTTTCCAAGGTACAAGCTTCATTACCTGCATCCCTGAAAAGAAGCAGCTTTACATCAACAAGCACTGAAGTCTATCTTCAATGAGGCTGAATCGCAATTCAAGGAAACTTTGGACTAATATCTGCCTTTCCACACATGAATCTTTTTTCCTAGTACTCTGAAGCCCAGGTTTACATGTGCTGTTAGCATTTATAGCACTCAAAGTAACCTAAATTAAATGCAAATAAATATGCTTAATTTTGGGGTATATAACTAAAAAAAATTATTAAGACAAGTTCCTTCTGACCAGCATTGGTTCATTCTGTCTTTATTCTATTACTTAGAAGAACTGCAGAATATCATCTGAGAGTTTGCCGCTTGGAAAAATTAAAAGATACAGAAAACTCCAAAACCAACATACCTGTTATTTTGTCCCTGACAAGCTTGCAGGATTCTATCTCCCCAATGCTGCCAAAAAGACTCTTCAGTTCTTCTTGTGTCATGTTTTGTGGAAGGTAGTTGACTATTAAATTGGTCTTGCTGTCTTCTGTGTTCCCAGAATCAACTGGTGATGAGCAATTGTTTATGGTGGCTGAACCATGGGCTGTGTTATTACAAGTTGGTCCATTAGACAGTTGTGTTTCCATGGCAGCAATTACCTGCTGAAAAGAACAGATAACAAGAACCATCAAAATTCATATTTCAGTACTTAGCAGGAGAGTCCAAACAAGAATCTAAAAGACCTGTCACTATGTAGAAATGGTACTGCCAAGACCACATACTGCCTCTACATGCAAGAAAAAACCCAAACACCAGTACAGAAGGGCGTTAAACTGTTAGTCAAGACAATACCTTAAAACCTTGTAACAAATAAACTGGACATTCTACAAGTTCACTAAATGAAATCAGCACTCAAAGCTTAGTTTCCATTCTCTGCCAATCCTCCAATTTAGGGGAATCACAAACTTTCTATTATAGAAGTTACCAAACAAAACTAGCCTGTTGCAAGACTAATAATTTCTGTTAACTTACAACTGGTTACTGAAATAACATGAAATGCAGTTTTTAATGAAGCAGTATTTGAGTATTTCCAAAAAGAGGTGGGCATTAAATGTATCTAAAGAGTACTTCTCATAAGAAATAGCAGAGATCAAGATTAGTATTTTAAAGAGAAATTTAGAGGATATATTAATGTGCTGGGATGGAAAATACACTCTTTTACAACATCCATGTCAAACTTTTTTCACCACAGTTTGGAATCAGGCTTCTAGATGCTTTTACTGGACTGACAGTTTCTTATTATTTCTTCCCTCACCTGAACTCTGAGAAGTTAAATTTGAATCTTGATCTTAATGTACTTTTGGACCACTCCAGAATACTCTGTGCCTGGGAGACCACAGAACTGATCCTCCTAGAAGCTGTGCTAAGGCTGATGGAGAACAGGAAGTGATCTGAGACAGCCAACATAGCTTCACCATGGGCAAGTCCTGTCAGACCAACTAAGTGGCCTTTCTGTGATGAATTGACTCCATCAGTGGAGGAGGGAAGGACTACAGATGTTATCCATCTAGACTTATGTAAAGCCTTTGACACAATCCCCTACAACGTCTTTATCTCTAAAACGGAGAGTATCTGTGGATGGATTAATAGCTGGATAAGAAAGGGATTGGATGGCTGCATCCAGAGGTGGTGGTCAATTGCTCAGTCATGACAGACAAGCGGTGTCTCTTAGGGACCAGTGCTATTCAATTTCTTCACTGATGACACAGACAAATGGATCAAGAGCACCCTCTGTAAGTTTGCCAATGACACCCAAGGTAAGTGGCGCTGCTGACACTCAAGTTCAGGATGTCATCCAGGGGGACCTGGACAGGCTTGAAAAGTGGGACCATGGGAATCTCATGAGGTTTAAAAAGACCATGTTCAAGGTGTTGCACCTGGGTCAGGACACTCCCAGTACCAGCACAGGCTGGGGATGAACGGATCAAGAGCAGCCCTGTGAGCAGGACTGAGGGGTGCTGCTGGGTGAGACACTGGACATGACCCAGCCATGAGCACTCACAGCCCAGAAATCCAAATGTGTCCTGGGCTGCATCCAGAGCAGCGTGGGCAGCAGGGGAGGGAGGGGATTCTGTTCCACCTGGAACCCTGCATTCAGCTCTGGTGTCCCAGCACAGGAAGGGCATGGACCTGCTGGAGTGAGTTCAGAGGAGGGCCTGGATTAGAGGGATGGAGCACATCTCCTCTGACAAAATGCTGGGAGAATCAGGTTTGTTCAGCCTAGAAAAGAGATAACTTTGGAGTAGCCTATTTGTGGCCTTTTAGTACCTGAAGGGATTTTACAAGAAAAAGGGAAAGAGACATTTTTGAAGATAATGTAGTGACTGGAAAAAGGGGAACATCTTCAAATTGAAAGAGAGTAGGTTTTGATAACATATTAGGAAGAAATTCTTTACCATGAGGGTGGTAAGGCACTTGCCCAGAGAGACTGTGGATGCCCCATCCCTCAAAATGTTCAAGGTCAGGTGGGATGGAGCTTAGAGCAACCTAATCTAGTGGAAGATATCCCTGATCATGTTAAGTGTATTAGAGACAGACAATCTCTGAGTACTTTCAACTCAAACCAGTCTGATTCTACTGTGTCTCACCCCAAAGTCACTGACTGTTTGACTGCAAGATGAAACAGAAATAATTAGGAGGAGCCTCCTTGTACACAAGCACTTGTTCACAAGCTGCCACATCTACAAAAGACACTCTGCCGCCTCAGTGAGTGAATGGCAACAGCTGGTAAATGCAATGGATTTTTAATGGCATCTTAGTATCTAAGATTCGGGCAGCCTACCCTGTTTGGGACCAACTATTTAGGACAACGTGCAAGAGAAAATTATGTTCGTTAATTCTCCATTAATACATATTTCAACACATGAAGTTCACTACAGAAATCCATCAATCACTGAAATTTAGCCTGATAATTCAACTGCTAAGAGGAGCTCTCACAAAAAAGCCTCTTGTAAAATCACAAAGCAGCATCAGGATCTCTGATGCATCTGTCCTAACATTCCTGTTGAAAGCACCACAGGCAATCCAAACAGCTGCTGAGGTGAACTGTGTTCAGAGACTGCTGAATAACTGAATTTCCTAACAATATGAGAGGGGGTAAGTTGAGTTTCTTACTAGAAGTTCAACTTTTATATTCCTGGGAACACATTTCTATGTTCTGTGTTTTGCCTACAGAAGTATTTTCCAAGAGATTACTTTAGCACAACGCAAAAAAAGAGGATACATCTATTAAGAGCACTCATTAGAAAAGCATGATCTTGTTTTCCTAAAGAGCTGCAATAAGAACATTTTCTTCCCTTGTGACAAACTCCAAGGAGCAACCTGCTTCTGACACTGATGAAACAAGTCCACTGAAAAGATGATAAAGTAGATTATCCCAATCAGGATAATTTACCTTTCAAAACACTAGCATACCTGTCAAAGCTAGTAGTCACAAATGCTGTGCTCTGAGGCTCTGCAAGATTGCCTTTTTCCTTTATTTGTGTTTTATTCTCAAATTTGAAGTGTTCATTTATCAAAATTAGCAGGATTTAGCAAGGACAACAAACTATTCTCTCTTAATTAAAGATTTATCTTCACGTTCAGGTGGCAAGTATGGGATCCTAAGCCAACATTCAAGTGAACAGCTGCAGTAGCCTGTGTGTGCTGAAAATTACAGCATCTCTCAGCTATAGAACCATCTGCTCTGAATGAAGTGATACTAATATGTTTTACAAATAATGCATACCCCACTAATAGGCTAAAGAGAACTGTTCATAAAAGACAAAGCACTAAATAGTTTTCACTCAGAAAAATAGTTTGAGATAAATTCACAGTTTAAAAGAATCTTAGAATAGACTGGAAAATATAATTTTAAAGTAGTCATCATAAAAACACAACTATACAGGTTTTCAAAGTTACTGCAAATTAGTATTCAGACCATACCAAAACCATTTTAGTACAATACTCCTCTTCAATTATCCACCATGTATTTTCAATTAGTACTAAAATCTAATTGACAATAGAAGAAAGGCAAGCCACTGCAGTGTAATTTGTACAGGAGATCACCATTTTACAGAAAAAGTTGTCTTGTTATGCCAGTGTGCTCTGGGCTCTCACAGAATAGGAACACACCCTACAGCCTATAATGAAACATATATGAAACATATGCATTCCAAATAGAAGGTTAAAAGACTTTGGTATGGCCTCAGCACTATTAACATGTAAAAAAGTAGCCTACAGAATTTAAGAAAAGTCCCACAGACCCCAGTCCAAGGCTCTGCTGCCCACGAACCACTTCTAAGCAGAGAAGCCACATCACACAGTCTGACTGCCATGTTAGTTTGGAGTTGCCGTCTGCAATATGGACACAAAAAGTACTGTATGTTAGATTAGCAAGATAATGCAACAAATCAGTTTGTACAAATTTACAGTAATTGCATTTATATTCCCAGCACGTCCATGCAGTGTGGCTTAATTAGATTTGAGGCAATTCCAATCTAATCTTAACAAATTCAGTTGTAAAATTATTTTTCTTATGTGAAATAAGATGCTTATTTTTAAGAAGACTTAGATGATAATGCAGTCTAGTTACCCCTGCATCTACCCTGAAAACTACCTTCAGTACAACACCATGCCTAAAAGAAACTGTATCACAAAACAGATGTTTAAACCTTCAAGACTGAAGGGGAAAGTAAGGAAATACAGTGAGTTTATTTTCTATCAGCACATAAGATGATCATGCACTACAGCTCCCTTTACAAGTCTTTCCCAGCCCACAGGAAAAAAAAATACACAAAGACAACAAAGTACTATGATAGAAATAATTCCATTCTTAAAATCCTAGGTTTTAAAAATTAGGTAAATGAAAATCTTGTGCAGATGGCATTCACTAAGCCTCCTTGCAACAGCTGTTTAAAAGTACCACTGCACATACAAGAGGCAGTAGAGTCAAGGATTTACCAAGTGGAATAACTGGAACAAAACATTGAAGTGCTTTTCATTAGAGTATTTTGGTAACCAAGAATATTGTTCTGTTTTAACTAAAGCATCACTAAAAATCCAGTTAGAGTTACATCAATCAACGCTTGGAGGATACCACAACAGCTAATAGTCCATTTGCAGATGATTACAAGTAGTCCAGATGTGAAATACAGCCACAACAGGAATAAACAGAAAGGCTCCTGACCACTGCCACAGCTTCAGATTGCTGTTAGTAAAGAGGTCCTGCCCACAGTTAGCAGATGAGGTAAGTCTAAACTTGATAAAAAAAGACTTCGGTTTCAGATGGCTGCTGCATTTAGGGTTTATAAAGATGTACTTCAAAATTTTTCCATTTTAAAATGGTGCAAGTTACTGTTCATGTCAGTTTGCTACCAAAATCCATATGCTTAGCTGACTTCATGTCTGGTCTTTATTTCTAACTTAGGTTAATTATGACCTTCAATCACCTTTTTATGAAAAATACTGAGGCTTTGATATCAAGTGCAAGTTTGCATATCATTCTTTGTAGTCTCAACCCAAAACTAACACTAACAACTTCTCAAGCTCTCAACTGTTCATAGGCAAATATGTTTGATGAACTGCTTATTACATGAATAAAATCTGGAGGTCCCAACTGACTTTTTTGAAGTCCAGACAAGCATTATTAAGAAGACTGCTTTAAAATAGCAGTCTCCAACATTCTTGTCCTACAGACTATATTGATATGCACAAAATTATGTATTTGGATCTCTATGGCTCTCAGCAAAGCAGTGTGACCCCACAGATTGTTTCCTGTGAACCACAAGCTGTAGACAGAAAACTTCAACAGAACAGCTTACTTGCTTGTAAGGACGTCAGTGTACTAACTGGAGACTTCACTGTTCTCTTAAGCACTGCAGCACTTCTCAAAAAAAAAAAAAAAGCCCAAAGCCCCTGTCAGTTGAAGTATTTCCAGCTTGCATAACACATTTATCTTCATTGAAGGATTCTATATAGTACTTGCAATCAGTGTGCAAGTCAGTTCTCTGATTAAAAAAAACATTATGTCTCAAAACCTTATTTTGCTCTACCAGTTCTTCTACCATTTTTATTACTTTCAAGGCTGTACAGACTGCTCTATTACATCTAGTTTAGAAAACTGGCATTCTTACCATTTTATTTTCCCCTCTATCTGACCTAAAAACAGTATTAAATATGGCTAATTACATTCTAGAAAAAAAAAGAGAAAGTTTTCCAAACTTTCAACTTTCTGAGTTTTCAACTTTAACACTGTACTAAACCAGCAGATTAACAAAGAATTTGAGCTGTGAGATTTCTTCTATTCTCCTCCCAAAATTTTTTTAAAATACTGAACTACTGAAAAATCCCCAGTACCATTAAAAAAAGCTGATTCATTTTGTGACTATTAGCCTCAGAGACATTATTACATTTCAGGTTATTAAAATAGCTTAGAAGTTACTCGATTCAAAACCTAAAAAACCATTATGTTCAGGAACAGGGTTCTATACCTGCTGAGGAAGAGTGTCTTAAAATACATTCAGATTAAGAGGTGAACAATAAAGTCAAGTTGACTGAGTAAATCTGCTCTCTTTCTAATGCTGAAAGGAAGCAGAACTAAAGACAGTTGCTCAGTTCAGCAAACTGAGTGGTTCTCTCCAACATGCAGTACATGGCAGCCATCTATCTTTCTATAAACTTACTCATTTTCATCAAGCACAGATAAGCTTTAAACCCAAACACTTAAGCACTGTTTATGGCATTAACTGAATGCCAGTTTCTAATTAGCTGCAGTTCAAGCAAGTCATGAGTAAGGTTTGCCTAGCAGAAAAGCAAGTAGGCTTTTTTGTTTTTCAAGAGAAAAGACATCAGAAGTTCAAAAGCCATATGGTTTATGCAATTAGTTCTGGTTGCCATAGAACAGTTCCAATTATAACAGCAGATTTTTATATGAGAGCTTTAGAAAATATAGTGGAGCTAGCAAGACGGAGACTGGCTAAACAGTAGTCACAGTGTCCTACTAACTATCCTTTCAACATCAGTATTTCGGTGTGCAGTATACTCAACTATTCATGCTCAGCAGAAAATGCAAGCTGAGGCTGGATCCCAGCAGCGCTGAGACAGAGTCAAGGAGGTGACAAAACAGGTAAACCTTCAACCACCATTATCACCTCACATGTATAGAGATGCTAGGGAGAAACGTTTAATGCATCAGACTTCTGACTAAAGTCTATCACCTGTTTCAATTCATACTTGTGCATCCTGGTCATTGCTGGGTGGGAAATAGTTTCACATAGGTTTTATATACATAATTTAATCATATTTATAGACACTGCACTAAAAAAAAAAAATCACTGCACAGATGCCTGCTGCAATTACATTATATACTTCTAAACAGTATTATCACATAAAGGTGATTACACACTGAATTTAAGGCAGCAGATACTAAACACATCTGCAATTATGTTATCACTTCACTGTTCAGAGACAACCCAAGCTGGACTATGAGATGCCTCCAGCCTCAAAGGTCACAGCTGATACAAAGCCCTTAGTAAAGTCCTAAGAGATGTACATCTGCTCCTGAAGATTCTCCTCAGGCTTACATACCACAAAACCTTCAGAGCATGCCTTAGTATTTTGTGTTTGGCCTTCCATCCTGTTTTCCAGCACAAGGGAAGTATGCAATAGATACAACACACCACCATTTGGACAGACAAATACTTTACATTTTGTTTTCATAATACCAAACTACAGAACAAGAACCACCTCTGGCTGCATACATCATTCTCTATCTCCTCCAGACAGAAAGGTCTAAACCAGAACTTTGTTCTCTGCATGTAACAAAGTTGTTCTCTTTCCAGAGGATTTATTCCATCAACTTTGACCTACAACAGTAATGAATGCATTTTAACAAGGATAAACTGTTTCTTGTCTGTGGGGACTATAGCTAAACATGTTAAATTTTAAAAAAGCCCATAATTATTTGAGGGATCACTGAAAGTTAAGACCTGGCACAATACAGATACTGAATTTTGCTTTAAGAAGCACAACTCTGAAAGACCAATTTTTTTTAGGTATTAAAATTTTAAGTGCAGAGTTATTGATACTTGGAATAGATGCAATTCTTCATGATTCCTCTTTAGCGATTTTTATCTTTACTGGAGTGTTAATTTGAAGGACTCCTTTTTTTCAAATGGTTAAGTACCTCAGAAGCATATACAAAAGCACAGTACTAATTTTTGCACTCTCAAAAGAGCTGTACAATAAGACACAACAGAAACTGTTCAATCTAGCATATGCAAAAACTATTACACACCTTGCTTGAACATCCCAAAGTCCTTTATGGGTAAACACACACAAAGGCCAGAGGCATGTCTTTAGTTAAGAACCTTGCCTGTCAGAACAAAACACCACTCACTCTTCGTTTCCTTATAAGAAGGATGGCTGTCAAGGAGAGCTTAATGATTCCTCTGAGATCCACATATTAACAGGACACCTTGTGCTTGGTGAGCCTAAACAAACAGGCTAAATGCTTATTTCTGTGTCTGTTTTCACTTTTTGTTTAATTGTATAAACCACCATTTGTCCATTAGCAGCCCTCCCCACCTGCATGTACAATCATTTGCTGTTCCCCTCATTCACTACTTAAGAATCTGCAGCACAAACTAGATCAGGGTATTGCTTGATGAGAACTCATGTAGCGCAGGAGAAGAAACCAGAAGAGTACCTCTTGATTTATGCTAAGTTATATGGAAGAACTTTGATAAAATAGATGAAAGACAAAAAAAATTCACAGAAAACTTAGAACTTTTCAGATAATGAGGTGGTCTCAAATCTTCAAGTAACTTAAAAAGTTGCTAATGTAAACACAGGCAATTAAGATCAGAATGCACGAGCCCTTTGCAACAATAAAAAGCAATTTTTAACTTCTCAAAGGTGGCAGTTTAGAAGGGGACCCTTTTCACAGACTCTTCACTGAATTACTAAAGAGTAATACCACTTAACATTTCTACATCTTGACCTTGAAGCCATGATGAGTTGAACTAAGTGAAGCAAATAAAGATGGTTATAAAAAAGTCATAAGAATTTTAGGGAAAAAGATTATATTTCACCCCTGCGACTGCTGCTGCAGAAATTAATTTGCAGAAGCTTTCAGCAAGAAAGCAGAGGCACCCGAAGCAGACTTGCCTAATCCAGGTAAGCAGTGACAAGACAACTGAAAAACTGAGGACAGTTGAACAAGAAACAGGTATATGTATAAGCATGAAAGAGCTTAATAGTGCTGATGACCACAGGAAAAAGGACAGAAGCAACAAAGTGCAAATTATGTATGGAATGTAAATATTTGTAGGAACACTAAAAATGCATACACAGATCTTCACTCAGTATATGAAATGCTTTTGGAAACTCTTAACATTTCTGAAAAATACTTAAGAGTATTAGTATACTCTGAAGAATGCCCTACTAAAGCTAGTATGCATTAGGAATGAATCAAATAAACACTTGCAAGGGGTTCTGAAAAAATAATTCAGGTACAACAAGGCAAGAACATTGCTTGGCAATGGACTAATCTACAGAAAATAAATGATCTCTTCTGATGGAAATTACTGATTATCCTATCAGCTGGGGTAAAAAGGGAGGGAAACATACAGGGTAACTTAAGTTATCCTAGAACCTGTACCGGAAAGATCAACTCTAACAGTCTGTAAAGGAAACACCTCCATTCCATTAAGGGATCAACTCAAGTGAGACTCCAATAAACTACAACTAATTATTCAGGTCAATTTAGACCACAACCACTTTTACCAACATAACTAACTCCCTGATCAAGACAGCATCAACATACATTACTAATTAGCTCATACATAAGGAAAAAAAACCCCAAAACTCAGCTCAAAATTATACTTTTTTACTTGTATTGCTCTCTTCAATATAAAAACAGCTCAAAGCCAGCTAAGGGAAAATTATTACTTTGGTTATATTTGAAATTTTAACCAAATGTCAAGTTGGGACTGTTTGAACACAGCCAATATAGATGTTCAGAAAGAATTTCACCAAAACCATGATCATAAAAACGCAAACAGCTATTCAGATCTCAAATAAGCTGTGAACAATTCCAATACTTAAACAATACTTTAAATAAGACTGATTTTTAACAGGAATGATTTTTTCAACTGCACTCTACCAGTCACAAAATCTTGCCAACTATGTTTTATTGCTCTTATTTGCTGTCCCAGACTCCTGTGTTATCTCTCCCAGCCTTGTAGCAAAATGCTCTCCAAGGCACTCCGGCTCTTGTCAAAATACATATGTATTCTTCAAGAGGTAACTGCCTCATATTGCAGACATTTCCCTTCAGCCTTAGACATCTGCAGTCCTCTCAAGCCTACTAACACAAGAAAATAGAAGATTCAGTGGGGTGAAAGGAGACAACTTGATGACTCTTCAAATATAGCAACTTGATAGATTGAAGGGTTTCAAAGTCAACATCCACTTGAACTGGCTAGGATGCCTACTTCAATTTTTCAGCATTTACCTCAGTATTCCAGTTGGGCTGTGTAAAAATCTCCCCCCTTTCAAACTGCAGTTACATCCTTCTTTCCCACTGCCAATTTCAAAAGCTGATGTTTATCAACAGAGAGGAACAGGAAGCAAACTCAGTTAGTCTGACTGAAGAGGTATACAAATCAAAAAAACACAAGAAAAAGATGCTCTTCTAATCAAGAGAGCATGTGTCACCTTCAAGGCCACACACTACTCCATTCACTCTTTGGTGCATCTTCCTGAAGGACAACATGGTATTCTCCCTTGTGCACTCAGCCTTCTTCACTGCAACAGAGAACCCAACAATGGATAACAGGATTCATCTTCCAGGATAAGGGTGACAAGGTTAGAGGAACAGTTCTCTTGTGCTGGCTTTTAATGGCAGTATTCCTTGCTTGAAGCTCAGTGGTGAACTGGAGAGATGGAGAGGCCCAAAACGCACCCCAATCACAGACATTCCATCACAGGGAATGATCAGCAGATCCACAGGGCATGAATCTGGTATCTCCGCCACAGCCCTACCCTTCAAACTGCAGGATCTGCCTTCAAGAGAGTTTTTGCTCTCTCACAGGGAACCTCTAGCTCAAATGTAGATTTAGACAAGAGAAAAGCTGCATGACTAAATATCCCTATCCCTTAAACCCTCATGGATACTGCTAGTTAGCTCAAAAAATTACATCCTCAACACCATACAAAGAGGGGGAAAATGCAAGCAGCTCCAAGTCAGACATCAGTAATTGCCATGCCTCTCCCTTTCTCTATACCCATATCTGTACAAGTATTGTCAAAGTGGTATCAGGCTGGACAGCAACACAATGCCTACACACTCAGATGTCTCCATAAGCCCAGATTGTCACAGGCCTGACAGACTGACATGTCACAGCATCTCTCTTTCAGCTCTGAAAGTCATGACAAGCAAAGCTTATATACAACACAAAAAGCATTCAAAGAAGACTGAAACATGCACCATTATGTACACAAAAATCAAGTCATTTTTGTACAGGAAATATGATTCTTCCATGGAGGAAACCTGAGGCTTCATAAAGACAACAGCTCAACTAACAACACAGGGTAAGACGTACTGGGATTTGCCAGTATCCATCTTCCAGGAGATATAACAGCAAACAAGATACCTGAACAGCCTTGGAAACGATGCTCAAAATTGCTTAAATGGCCTAGGATCACATCTTAGAGATTAAGTATTATTCAAATAATAAATACTTGCTTTCATTCTTTGGTGAAGGGCCTCAAAGTAGCATGGAAAGCAAAGAACAGGGACTTGTGGCAACAACTGACTTGACCGGCCTTTTCTTTTTTTTTCCACAGCTGTGCCTGAGGGGTTGGAAGAACAGACGGAAACACTGTTCAAACTGAAACACTTCCAGTCAGCATACTCTGCCCTCTTCAGTCAAGATAAGATGAGATTTGTAACCTGCAGTTACAAGGCTTCTATTTCATGACTTCTTCAAAAAAAGATTCCAAATCAGCAAGAGCGAAGACAACAAGCCATTCTTGTTTACAACCCATAGTGAACTAATATGAAAACACATGGCCAAGGCCAGTTTACTCTCAAAATCTACTATGGATAAAGACTGACTATTCAGTCTCCAAAAAGTGTTCTTAGTGCTCTGAAGTCAATAATCCCATGTTTTAGTTACAAAACCAAGCTTAACTAGAGCTACGATTTGTCCCATCCTGCCAGACCTGGATTAAGTAGTCACTGGAACAGGTTCTATGAAAGCAGTACACAGCCTATACCAGATGAACAGCACTTTTATTTCTTAATCCTGATATACCATGAGTAATGAATAATGCAATACAGATATAACATGGCAGATCCATATGCAGTGCTGTCTTGCATGAAGAAATCTTTATTTCTATAATCCAACTAAAAATGCAGAGCAATGAATGTTTAAAAGATTTGCTAGTTTAAAATACTCTTGCTTTCAGACACCCCAGAAATCTTACCCAGGTCTTAAGGTTTCTGACCTCTGGGGATGGGAATTCTTGTGCAAACATGAATTCAAGAACAGAGAAGCCAAAATGTCAGAACCTCTTGCTAAAACTGTCAATAATTTAATACATCATCCTTAATACTGGTAATCAGATTTGCCTACTACTATCCTGTCCATATATATGAAGTTTCTGGGACCACTTGGCTTCCACATGCTCTAGTTCTTTCTTCTAACCTTTTCATCATGGCTAGTTGTATCTAGCTTGTCCCCCACTCCCAGTTTTCTCCAGTAGTCCAAGTACCATTAAACTATGTATCATTAAATTGCCTTAATATACCTTTGCCCCTTACATGGGCTAACCCACACATTTTGACTCTCATGCTTTATTCTTCCATGTATTATTCTATACTGTGTCTTAGATACAAACCTATTAAAACTACAGTTTGATATATTTATAGTTTACATTTCTATCATCTGTGTCTTAACATTATATATATATTACTGAAATCTAAATTTTGTAACAACAAAATCTAGATTAGGCAATTTTCTTTCAAATTAGTTTCAAAAAGATGACTTCAGTATTTATTGCTGCATAAAAATACCTGAGGTAATACTCCCTGTCAACACAAAACTAAATTATATGCCTAATTCAATAGCAAGAGAAACATAGCCACAGAAGTATGTCACTATAACAGAGCTCCCAAATACTTGAAACCTTATCTTCAACAATTTATTTTATCCTCCTGTGTACATCTGCAAGTTTCAATATCAAAGGAAAATCAAGAGAATTGTTTGTGAAAGACATGGTAAGAAGTCTTGTAAGACAGCATGACAGCATAAATGAAGTCAGAACAACAGCACACAGCCCTGAATAAACTTCAACTTTTCTGCCCTCTATCAATGCATATCAAGTTCTACAAAGTCACCTATGTCCCAAAAATCTTGCTGTAGTACAGTGGAGTACAAAGAAAGGGACACATAAAAGTAAACCAAAAAATTACTTTGAGAACATCAACAGCTGAAAAATACGATACTGGTGCCATCTGACTTAGAGTATGCTTGCTTTCTATATGGGCTAACCTGCTTATTTTGACTATCATCCCACTACAGAAATGCACTAAATCTCAAGCACTGCAGAAGGCCTTCTGCTTTCACCCAGAACACAAGTTTGAAATAAGAAAGTTAAGTCTTAGTTTCTCTAGCATCCTTTACAAGAGACCTGTCAAATCACATTATTTGTCATGGCACTCAAAGGCTTCTTCTCAATAATATCTCAGAATAAACTAGATGTATTTTATACTGCAACATATGCTCTAATATGGAGAGAAGAATCCAAGCTTGGACATTTTAACCTTTGTTTCACAATGAAGCTGACTTCCAAAACAGTGACGTTTCACCCTCATGGGCTGAACATTATGCATGGGCAGAGAACTGGCTGCCTTATGCACAGGAATCAGTAAGTTAAGACTGTTTCAGAAAGAGTATGCATCTTCCCTCCTCGCACTTCATCTTGCAAAAAATGACAATGGTTTATAATGCATCACGTAAACTACAGAGTACTTACATCTTTACTTCACCAGGAAAATCAAGAATGTGTTTTACTACAGCAGGGAAAAAAACCCCAAACATCAAAAGTAAGCCCTGATGACATGCTGACAAGAACTCAACAGGCATCAGTGCTTTCAAGGAATCTGAACAAAGTGTTATAGTCAGTATTAAAAACCTTGCTGGTATCAGGCATGGGGAATCACTGTGCTACCCCATATATTCCCACTAAATATACATAGGAGTCCAAAACAGTTGAAAAGATGAAAGTTACACTATTACATAGTTTGGTTTTGTGTGTAGGAGTTGAACTCCCTTAGATGCCACTGTCAAAGTGCCATCCGAATTACCTTGGAACAGATTCTTCACGTTACAAAAGCAGAAGATGAGTTTGAAGAAAACTGTGCCATTGGATGTCAGCACATTCTAGCTTTAAAAACAATGCATAGCAGGAAAAAAAGTATTTAGTTCACACTATTTAGTTGGACAGACTCAATTTAAGCTTTTCTGCCCACAATTCAGGTGTAGGTATCTAAAAGAACAGTGTAACTGAGAACATAAAAACAGGCATAAGAATCACCCACTTCTGGAAATGAAGTTGTGGTCAGGATAAGCAAAATTTGAAAGGAGTTAGTTCATATGAAGCACTGTATTGTCTCACAGCCATAAAACTAGGACTCTTCCATGTTCACACTGCAGGTAACTGCTTTTCAACAATTTCCTAAACAAAGACCAGCACCTCTAAGTCCAGCAACCTGGTATTAACAACTCACACATCTCTGACTCAAAGATCAAAATTGTATTTCATTATACAGATACAATATTAAAGAAGACACGAGTGTTAGGCTATCTTTAAACCAACAAGTCAAACAGGATTTTTATCTACTTCACTCTGCAAACATTTTATACTATTCTACATTAAATGCAGCTTTCAGTCAATGTTCAACTTTTAGCCTTCAAAAGTTTATACTTTGCTTTGATTTTGATAAAACACTAGAAGAGTGAGTTCCTAGAAGCATCAATAAAGAAAAAAGGAATTTAAGCTCTCCTTACTGCATGAATACTGTACAAAATGCAGTGACACGCAACCTGCAAGTCAGTTCTGCAAAAGTGTTTCTCAGATAAGAGATGTCCAAGTGCCCAGATTTTGCTGAATTACAGCTCTTTTACTCTATGAAGGCAGAGCACATCAGGACTAGCTGCCTAAGGCTAACCGCAGCTGCACCAGCAGTAAATTATTTCCATTTCTCCTGAAGAAGCCACAGCCCATAACATGAACAGGCACATTCTTCACTGGGTTAGGAACTGTCTGGATGGTCTGGACCACAGAGGGGAAAGGAGCTGGTGAAGGGTCTGGAGAATAAGTTTTATGAGGAGCAGACGAAGGAGCTCTGGTTTATTCTGGAGAAAAAAAGGCTCAGGGGAGACCTTACCACCGTCCATAACTACCTGTAAAGTGACTGTAGCCAGGTGGGGGGGTCAGTGTCTTCTTCCAGACAACCAGCAAAAGGACAAGAGGAAATGGTCTTAAGTTGGGCCACAAGAAGGTTCAGGCTGGACATCAGGAGGAAATGCTTCACTGAATGCATTGCTATACATTGGAATGGGCTGCCCAGGGAGATGGCAGAGTTCATGATTGCTCAAAAATGACAGGATATGGCACTCAGTGCTACAGTTTAATTGACATGGTCATGTCTGGTCAAAGGCTGGACTCAATAACCTTGGAGGTCTTTTCAACCTTAACAATTGTGAGAATTTGTAGAATAGAGATATTTAAAGAACACTGATTTTAATCTTGTGACTGCCAGAATTCATTTAACCATACCAAAGCTCTGGAGCCTGATGTTGAAAAGACTTCTTAGAAGTCAGTGTGTGGAAAGGCTGAAAAAGTTAAAGTCACAAAGTATAATGTCACTTTATCTAATGTTTATGACACTGGAAGAGTCGAGGACAAAGTGAGGGTAAGACTGGGATACCACACAAGTAACAAAGAGCAACATTCTGACACTGAGGACCTGCCATCAAGCACGACTTGACTGACCATGAAATGAGCTTTTAATACACTAATTCTTCCCCATTTGCAAAAAATAGACTATTGGTAACTTATCTCCCAAACTTACTGCAAATTCAAAGAAGAAAAACACCAGAGACTACATATATTATTATATATCTGTATTATAACCTCTGCCACAGAAGCATGTATAAGTTTAGACTGCTTTCTTTACTACACATCTTGAAAGGACACACAACTGCTCTGTAAAAATTATTCTATTTGTATACAACAGCTTACTGAAAAATGGACTCAACATAAGCAATTATAAAATATTCTGTTATTTGTCTCAGCTGTGTCTAAACTCCCTGCAGAACAAGGAAGAACTGCTGAAGCAGTGTTTGGCACACAGGTCTCCAAATAACCTCCACCAAACCTACAAAATCTCAATAGGTTGTTAGAGGTTAAACAGCTGTAACAGAAAGGGGCTTGAAACAAATATAGCCAAGTGTTAGTCTTAAAAAATTTGGTGCATTTTTCCCTGGTGTAACATCAATTTATTTATTCAGGATTTTTTTTAAACAGAGATCTAAAATGAACTCCATGGAGAGGAGAACACAGAACACCGCTGTAACCATCCCTGTTAAATTCAGAGAAAAAAACTCCCTTTTCTTCAACATCTTTGGACAATGACAGCAGCTCTCATTTAAAGCCATATGACAACTTCACTTAGATAACAGCTAAAAATGTTTAGGCACAGAAAGTGCTTAAACACAGAAAGGTTCTCAGCTAGCAGAGGCTGTCCTCACAATAAAGACATCCCATATGGCAACTATTTTTAGACTGTTAAGTATCAGAGGTTAGAGAAATCACATGGCTGTCTCCAAACTACCAGTTCCTCAGCTGATTTTTCTCTCTCATATAAAGAAAAAGCAACTTGGGATAATTTTTAGAACTAACATAGCTCAAATTTGAAAGCTGTGACCCCTTTTGAGTGTGTTTAGCTTCCATAACTACGTATTCTTTCCAGTAAGGGCCTGAAAAGAAAGCAAGCCTGTAACTTTTGACAGAAATACCTGAACATTCAAAGCAGATCAGCTGAGTTTACTTAACCTGGCTCTAATTTACTACAGCTGCATCTAATGAACCACAAAGAAAAGATTATTACTGCAGTAAGTAACAGAGCTCAATGACTGAACACCCTCCAAGTTTCCATCATCCTTCGGTTGGCTGTGCTCAGATTGGCTACTAGGACCTGTGTAGTGTAGCTAAGCATACAAACCCAACAGACAATACCACCTACCCCACCTTTGTAACTTCTAGGATATATTATCAAGAGACTATCAGGTGGGGTATGCTACCAGGTATGTTCAAACAGTAAGCTGCTACCAGAGAATGTCTGCATTCATTGATCCTTAAAGTACCCACCTGCTTTAAACACTGAGTAAGAGTTATAGAGTTCTTGTAATGATAACTCATACACAGATTTTGACAGAGGATTATGCAATCTGCCACACGGGAGACAGCTGAACACCCTGAGTTGCCTGAAAGATCTTCAATCTCATCTTTATAACTAGTGATCTAAATGAGTGATCTAAAAACCTCAGGTCTTAATGCAACTTGGTTAAATATCAGTTAAAAACAGATCCATGCATTACCTCTACATGCTCACACAAAATAATTCAGGGATTCCCGCAAAGAATTATATCAAAGTTATATATAAAATGAGCAAATGTGTACAGTGCAGAGGAAGTCTCAGTGACAGATTACTAAACCCAAGCTTAGTTCTCTAAAATATTGACAGTTCTCACCACTGGGACTTTGGCCTTTGATACACCAGTATGTTTAAGCTCATGTTTTAAAACCACAGTTCCATAAGGAACTTCATCCATATCCTTCTCCAAAATTTCATGTTCTTTTCCATGAACAAGTTTTCTAGTCTCAAACAGAACAGTATGTAAAAGAAATAAATAAAAAAGCACAATGATTAAACTAAAGTATTAAATATTAAGTTAAATGCATTTGCGTCATCTTCGTCCTCTTATATCAGAAAGAAGAGAGGGAAGTGAGGGATGTGGTGCAGAAGCCTCAAAAGCCACTCAAGGTTTTTTGCTTTGACTAAGACAGATTCATACCAGGTGCTTCAAAAAGCACTGTCTTAAGAAAAAAAAAAAAAATCAGTAAGATTAAAAGTCTCCCAATTTTGGTAACAGAAAAGTGACACTTACATTGAAAACAAGAAACTTCACCAATTTACACAACAGCTACAGTCCTGTTTCACAGATGTAGAACACATGTAAAGATTCCCAAACACACAGCAGAAACAATGAATGAGAGAAAAAGCATTTTGTTCCAGGAAGTTAATGACTTTTTTTTTTTGTTTGTGCAACGGCATAGAGAGTGTTGAGCTTTCTACTTCATTTATCAAAGAAAATGTATAATTAAGTCAACATTCTTAAGTAAACCCTTCAAAAGGAAGGCAGGTAAACCTCAAGGAAAAGAGGTAAATTAATCACACATCAAGTTCTAACACACAGCAGCATTGCCTTTAAACAGCCTTCCAGAGGAAGAAACACTAACAGGGATTTTGGAAATATCTTAGTATGCCCAAGCACTACAGGCTAAAATTAGAATGTTTCCCCCAGAATTTCTCTTGTATTTCTCTCCCCCTTTAACTTTTTCACACACTATCAAAACCACTTAATTCATCAAGAATTTCAGAAAAGACACAAATGCTCAGTGATGTCCTTCCCCACGGCTGATTTACAACACAGGTACCAACTATTTCTCCCCCTACCCTCTCACAGGGTCCCAAAACCAACAAAAGTGTCAAGTGAGAAAGAATCTCTGAATAGTAACTCAAAAACTAATATAAAATGACAGATGAAGAAAAAAAATTCCAGAAAACAATTCCTATTCCCAGTATTTAAAAAAACCAGTAAGTGGGGCAGCCCCCCAACTGACACACCAGTCTGTTACATTCTACTTTGCTTATGTAAAATACAGATTGCTATATTTCTCTACAGAAGCCACTGCAGTAAATGGATTAGCTATACAGCATAACAATACTAGCAAGGCTCTTCTGAGGCACTAAGAAGAAGTGTAACTCTTAAGCTGAATTTCTGCATTTACTAAGACAAGGCACAGAAAAGAAGCAGCAAGAATCTTTCAAGAGAACTAAGAAAGCAGTGAGTGGTAGAGGTAATCTAGCGGGCAGAGAGCGTGCACTTGAAAAGCAAGTGGAGAAAAGTGGCATCAATTGTTTTGCAAGTCTATCACAATTGGATTACCTGATCCAAAATAAACTGTGCCAGTGTAAACTGACCTAGCAGATTCTGTTCACCTCAGGGAGCAATCTGCTTCTGGGACTGCTTGTTCCTTCTGGTTTTTAGCCAAGTGTTTGTGATTCAATGATTGAACAGCACATAACTGTGGGATCTTGGGAGTTCATTATGGAGGTAAACACTCTTATTACCACCCCCATGAAACAAACTCTTTCATCCCACGAAGCTGCGTCCCTCAAACACTCATGCTGCAAAAGACTACAAAGAATATGAGTCAAGTTTTTCCAGCAAAACACAGGTGCTCCTGAAACCTTAAAAATAAAGGAACTGAAGCCTCAACTTAGCATTTTATTATAAATATTTACAGGATGCATAGAGGAGAAGATCTCAAAAATTGACATAAAGTGTTAAAGCATATCAATACAACACAAGTAATAACAAGAAGAAATCAACAAAAGCTTCATCAGGTGAGCTCAAGGTTGCTGGAAGCCCTCTACTACACAAAATCTTGACTTCCAAACATTTCATATTTCAAAGTTTGATTTACATTTTTCAAAAAAACCTATAAGCTATCAACCTCTACAACCTGCTCTAACTGGGTGTGTCTGAACACCTTTGAGGTAATGGCTTCAATACATACAGTACAGAATCCCAACATTATCAGTGCTACTGAGTGGCCAGTCAAATCACCTAGATTTGACTACTTATCTTGTTTGGAAACCCCAGCTACATGCCATACTTTTCTTCCTTCCTTTTGGAGAACTTTCTAAACTTATGACATCAACTTGATATTCTTACTAAATGAGAAAAAGACGAAATGAGGAACAACACTAGTGCTTAACTCTTTTGTTTATCAAGTTCACCCGCAAACAAGTGGAATTCAGCAAATTTGTAGGGTGTGATTTTTGTCCTTGTTTTGAGCAATTTGGTTCTTTTTGTTGTTGGTGTTTTTTATTTGTTGTCGTTGTTCTTGTTGATAGCTGAATTTGAGTTAGATTGGAGAAGATTAAAGAATCTATACACAGAGAAGAGACTTTTCACTTGCAAGCTTGATTTTGCAGACCATGCCATGTTTCAAACTCCAT
Organism: Passer montanus; assembly: GCF_014805655.1. NCBI lineage: Eukaryota > Metazoa > Chordata > Aves > Passeriformes > Passeridae > Passer > Passer montanus. The sequence goes on from NW_024373812.1 coordinate 1,984,091, forward strand.
AGCTGCTCCAGCAATTACATGTACTGTTTCCCACAAGTTTTCCAAATCTGACATTCAGCTCAGTAAGGTATCATATACTAGTCTTAGAACACCTGATCACCTAAACCACAGACTCACACAATGATCACTCAGTGCTGGAAGTCACCTCTGGAGACCACTGGGTCCAACTACCCTTCTCAAACAGGGCTAACTAGAGCCAGCTGCCCTGGAGCATGTCCAGAGAGCTTCTGAGCATCTATGACACGGGATACTCCACCACCTCTTTGCTTCATTCCGAAAAAGTCAGCACAGAAATCTACCTCAAGAACTTGAAAAAGAGCAAGAAGATCTGGAAGCATGTCAATGGATGTGAAATCCTCTCCATATAAGGTGGGAGGTGATCCTTCCCATGTACTCAGCCCTAGCTGAAGCTGGGGATTCATGTGGAGGGCTGGGTCATGTTCTGGTTTCTTCAGCAGAAGACAGACAAGAAGCGACAAGACCAGGTCAAGCAGAGGCCACAAAGGTGATTAGGGGCCTGGAGCGTCTCCCTCATGAGGAGAGACTGCAGGAGCTGGGCCTGTTCAGTCTGGAGCAGAGAAGACTGAGAGATGTCATTAATGCATACAAATGCCCCAAAGGTGGGTGCCAAGAGGATGGTACCAGACTCTTTTCAGTGGTGTCCAGAGACAGAATGAGGAGCAATGGCTATAAACTAAACCACAAGAAGTTCAACCTCAACATGAGGAGAAACTTCTTTACACTGAGAGTGGCAGAGCACTGGAACAGGCTGCTCAGGGAAGCAGAAAGACATTCAAACCCACCTGGGCACACTCCTGTGTTACCTACTCTAGATGAACCTGCCTTGGCAAGGGGTTGGGACTGGATGGTATCCAGAAGTCTCTTCCAACACTAACTGTTCTGAGATTCTGTAGGATACCATTAGCTGCTACCTTAGCACCTTACTAAAATTTAAGAATGCAATTCAACATACTCAGACCTCCACTATCACTCCCCAACTACTTCACCATTAGAGTATTTTGTTCAACTTTTGAAGAGCTAGTAACTCAAGGAGACTGTTGCCAGGTTTAAGTGAGAAGTAATTTTCTAACTTTCCATTAGTGGTTAAAATCATTTGAACCACCTCCCTGTCATGACAGCTAGACTATTACCCACTTTTAAGGTTTAATAAAGTTCAGAATAGCTGAACAGCAGTCCGTATGACCTATACTTGCAAGGGACCTATCCCTGAAAGATGGGCACAATACAGACACACCTGCTTTCAGGTGTTAACAATGCAAAATCCAAGATAGCCAAGATGTTATGTTTGTTTGTGCAACAATCTTATTTCTCCTCAGTCTGATTGCTGTAAAAGCCCTTCTTCCACTGCTGCCACACAAGATCTCCATTGTGCCTAGGGCACTCTGCTAAGTGTCACAGCTTGAAAATGACCCTGCCTTGTTATTGTTATGAGGCATTCTTAGGTGAAACATCCAGCAGCATTGCAGTTCTCTTTTGTCTTTTCATACCAATAATCCCTGGCATCCCACCTGCAACTGTAAACAAAACAAAAAGGCAACTTGTTCTACATCTAAAGTTTCGGAAGTCCAACTCTGTATTGTGTTTGGTCAAGTATGAAAAACGTCTAATTTGACAGAGGCAACCAGCAGTCATCTACAGGCATCAAAAGTTACTCATAATTACCACTATCATCAGTTTGATGTCTCACATTTATGGCAAACCTGACTCTGCTACAATAAACCTCAAGCATAAAAAATGCTGCAACAGACAAGCTGTTTCTTCAAGTAGGTTTCCTTTAATCCTTCATCTAAAAGTACCAACAATCTCACCAAATTCTAAGCACTGTCACATAAGATACTTCTAAAAGCTCCTCTATATTCTCTGGAGAAAAAAAAAAATCTCACTTTAAGAGCTGTTGTTTTCATTCAGAAACAACTGGAGTTCAAAAAAAAAAAAAAAAAGTCCAGACCCATCAGATACCCAGCCTGCTGTGCAACCTACTGCCTGATGTCTGAAAAGAAACTTTACCTAAAAAAAAAAAAAAAAAAAAAAAAAAGAGAGAAACCATGCCAGGGTATGTCAAACATACTACACCAACTTCACTTTTCCCAAATCACTACCCTATCCAATCCCTTTATTAAGTCAGCTTTTAGAGTCAGCTTCATGCATCAAATAGTCCACTGGCATTCGAGTGTGTTTATATTGAATTTCTTTCAATCCATTGCCTCACTGAGTTAAACACTCACCTTCCCCCTCAGCACAATCTGTCATACAGGGGTAACACTGTCTCACAACCAGGAAATCTCACATAATGAATGATTCAAACTTACTGGAAGTGTTAATGGGCATAAGGCACAAAATAGTAACTTTTCTTTAGCTCATAACACTTCATTTCCGTACAGATTGCCAAAGTGCTTTTGATTCTGTTTTCTATTTTTTGCATCTGCTCTGTTCAACTGATACACAGGACTCAAAATTTTGGAACGCAATAAAGTTATTTAAACACTGACAGTTACAAACAACCTAAAACAGATGGCCAGTTCTCCTCTGAGCTTAAGACTTAAGAGAAAGAGTCATGAAAGCTTGGATGTGCTCACTGGACCTGTTTTCCTGAAGCTATAAGTCTAGTAGACTTACTCTGAAAGACTACCCTAACACAGGTTCAACCTGTTTTCTACTTTTCATCACCACCTTTGACTATGGAAATAGACACCAGATATTTGCTGTTTCTTGTACTCAAAAAAACCTATTTCAATCAAAACCTGTTAAAGCACAGGAGTTTCTATCTGCATCACAAAAGCTAAGCTGGCCACCTCCAGGAGGGCACCGTCATGTCTAAAGGTTACTTGTCAACTCAAAAGCTGTAACTGCAAACATCCTCCCCTTCACACAGCTATATATGCTAAGCAGGATATCATATGGTCTGGAATACCCCTTTGGTCAGTTTGGGTCAACTGTCCTGGTGGTATCTCCACCCCCAAGCTCCCATGCACCCCAGCTTCCTCACCAGCACGGCAGTACTCGTGTTCAGCCCAAGTACAAAGGTACTCAGTACAAAAGTACAGCTCCATACCATCCACTGTGAAGAAAGTTAACTCCAACACACACAAAACCAGCACATCTCACACAGTAATAGCCCAGGATCTATGGTATTTTCTACAAAGCCTACCCAGACATGTAAAGATACTTCTAATCATCATGCCTTTGGTGTCCTGTACCATTTTCTTCCACTCACCTCTCAATAGCAAAACTTGTCAAAATAGAGTGAGATGCCATCCAGAAGGACCTGGGCAAGGTCATAAAGTGGGAATCTCATGAGATTTAACAATACCAAGGTACAAGAATAAGTACAATGTGCTACATGTGGATCACAGCAAGTCCATGTATCAACAAAGGCTGGGGGATGGATGAATAAATCAAGAGCAGTCCTGTGAGAAGAATTTGGGGGTACTGGTGGGTGAGAGGCTGGACATGACCCAGCCATGGGCACTCCCAGCCCAGAAAGCCAAATGTGTCCTGGGCTGCATCCAAAGCAGCGTGGGCAGCAGGGGAGGGAGGGGATTCTGCCCCTCTGCTCTGCTGAGAGCCCACCTGGAACCTGCACCCAGCTCTGGGGTCCCAGAACAAGAAGGACATGGACCTGTCAGAAAAACTTCAGACGAGGGCCACACCATCTGTCAGAGGAATGAAAGGAGGACCTCTCCTACAAAGACTAGGAGAACTGGGACAGCTCTGCCTGGAGAAGAGAAGGCTTTGGGGTGATCTAACTGCAGCTTTCCAGTACTTAGAAGAAGCCTACTAGAAAGATGGGAGAGGGACTTTTTGCAAGGGCAAGTAGTGACAAGACTTGGTAAATGGCTTCAAACTGAAAGAGTAGGCTTAGATTAGATATTAGGAAGAAAACCATTACAGCGAGGGTGGTGAGGCTCTGGAATAGGTTGCCTAGAATTGTGAATGCCCCATCCCTGGAAGTGCTCAAGGCCAGGCTAGATGAAGCTCTGAGCAACTTGGTATAGTGGTAAGTATCTCTGCACATGGCAGGGGTGTTATATCAACACAATCTTTAAGGTATGCTCCAACTCAAACCAATTTATGATTTTTACAGGGGTGACTCTGACAAGTACTACAAAACCTTCTTGCTGAGCTCAAAGACTTGTGGAAATTTATCTCAGTATCTCATCAGTAGTATTTTTGTCCTTTATTTAGAATTCATTTAATTTAGGATGATAAAATGCTTGAGTTTGTCAAAAATAGGAGTGATACTAGAGCACTGGCTCAGAAAAGATACCTAGCTATTTCTGTAACAAGAAAATTACTTGTGCCTTTTAGTATTATCTGTAATTTTACCAGTACATCCGTTCACAGACAGAAAGCAATAATGTAACATCCTTGATGTCAAACACAGCTAGAAATGGTAAATGCCAGCATGCAGAAAAAAATTTTCAAGCAATATTAAAAATCAGGATTTCTTCCATCAAGCTCTTAACTAAAACACAATCTTATGAAAAAAAAGGCCATCTCTCTATAAAAGAGCCACCTAGTATAATTTCAGGCTCCACTACAGTTTGAGCAGTCTTGCATGCAGTTTGGAGCACCAAGGATTATGTTAGTACTAAAGCCTGAACACAGTCAAAATTAGCTTCTCTAACAAGCTTATGCAGACAGAAGACCTCTTACCCCCAAAAGATTTTCCATTAAAGGCTGCAAAAATGATGAGGAGACAGCTTGGCAAAAATGTTCCCTGAGATTTAGGAATAGCTTCTGTTATATCAGACAACAAGACTAGTACAAATTTACTCAGCTATCAATTGTCTCTAGTCTTCACCATTTTGGTAGAGGATGTTGCTGATGACAACACAATTTACTCCTCCTCTGAACCACTGAAGTTGTTCAGGTTTAAACAACTGTTTAGGTAGTGCAAGGTTTTTCCACTAAAGATTTGAGAACAAAATCAAACTCTAGATGTATTTGATGGTTATTTGCTCTCTGACAAGGTCAAAAAATCTTTATGTAGACCAACCAGACAAATTTTTAGCAAGTTCTTAAAACAAGAGCTTAGCTGGTACTGCTGAGTTTGGTACATACAAAGCTTTTTCCAAACCAGATGGCTAGTAAGTATTGTGTCCTTGTCTCATAACTCACAATATGGAAAGCAGATTACAAACAAAATACTCATTTAAAAAAGAGTACACAACCATGCACTCTATACCATATTAAGTCTCCTAGCCTAACATCCTACAGCCTAACATCCTACAAAAGAAACAAAAAGGAGTAAATACTTATGGTCTAACACTATTTGCATACCCAAGTTGCATCTTTAAACACAAGGATATTAATTACTCTTAGATAATATGAAAAGCATGTTAACTTTTCAGTATATCACAAATTTATTTTGTATCTCTTTTTGTTAAGAGTGTGAAAAGCAGAACTAAAACCAGCTAGTCACACAAACTCTTAAAAATCAAGCACCTGTATCTTAATACAGAGGGATGAAAAACAATTCTGTGCATATTTTTAAACTGCTAGCAAGCTGATTGATTATACAGTGTGTAATTTAAAACTGCTTTAGTTAATACAACTTACCAGCATCACTAGAGACATGTCAACTTTAAAAAGCTGTCTGGAAAAAGCAAGGCAGAAAAAGACTACACAAAATGTAGGCCTTCTGTTGAATGGAGCAGAGAATCTGGTGACAATAGACATGGAAGAAGCTCAGTTTGTCTAACTTTAGCCTTGATCTTTACTGGTAAGCCCAATATAAATACCAGATGGAGGGGAGTAAAGAAGTTTAAGACACTTTTTTTGGAAGTATCCAGTGTCAGGATAACATACATTTAAACATACAAGAACTTATTCCCACAGCTACTAACACTGACAAGTGCAGAACAGCATCCACAGAAAACACAGACCCTCTGGGCAGAGCAGAAGACATCCAAAACCCAACTGGACATTGGTTTGCAGCTGCCTGCTCTAGGCTGACCCTGCTTTAAACCAAGGATTGAACAAGAGTATCTCCTGAAGTGCCTGCCAATCCAAATAATTTCAGTCATTAATGTAACTTAATGACTTAATTAATGTTACTTAATGACTTAATCTTACTTAATGTAACTTTGACAGCTTTTAATATACTAAAAAAGCTAAAGTATGCAGTAAAAGGCTGTTAACCACTAGCATCAACTCCAGTCAATGAGAACAGCACTGAACACAAGAAGTGTACATGTACATCACATTCTGTCCTTCCGTTTTCCTGCAACTAGAGAAACATCTTTTCAGATGTTTCCATGTCATCCTATTATTTCACCTGTAATGACAAACAGTGTTCACTTATACTATATTTCATTTAAATTCAAAAGCATTTGCAGGTACTGGAATACATTACGGTACACCTACACATCAACTTTTATCTTCCACAATTCTGTCAACAGCAACACTGCTTAACAGGCAAGATAACACAATGAGAAAAAGCAGAAGGGAACCTTAAGGAATACCCAAGACCTTATTTCTCAGACCAAGGTGCTTTTAGTAATTTTTTGTTTTATTGTTTTTTATTTTTAGCTAAGTCTCCAACTAGCATTGTGATATAATGGACATGAATGTTGGGATAGAAAGATAATATATCATCCATGCATCCTGTGGATGGACTGATACCTTTAAAATGACCCTTAGAGAAAACAAAGGATATACTTGTGTTACACCATTAACCAGCATAAATGGATAAAGAATTAAACACAAAGCTCCAGAAAAAAAAACCAAAAAAACTATCTGGCAAACCAGCATTCAACTTCTAAAATCAGCTCCTCAATACTGCTGCTTATGAACTCATTATATTACAGCTATTTGCATAGTTTTCCACTTAACATGGAATCTATTCTTCAGTTTATCAGATGAAATCCATTTTAGAATATGGATCAGAACAACAGGGTTCTAAAGAGTACATAATGCATTCAACTTATGCTCAGGAGAATACCCTACACTTTCCTAAAAAGTCCCACTTTCTCCTCAAGTTTAAAGATCTGCCACTGTTACCAGCATAAATTGGTAAGCAAATACAAGACCTGTGTGAAGACATTTCTTCGAAAGAGTCCTGCCAACACCACCTTCATTTTCTAAGGAAATTAACACAAATAATGAATTACCAGACTTAGCAAGAAAGTTTGGAAAATAAAGCTTTATGCTTCAAAAATTTTGATAAAGATTCAACTCCTTGAATATCAAGTTGGTGCACCTCCCCAGTTATTTTCTGACATTTCTACTGCAGTCCACCTCCTCAAGGCTGTTTGTGACAGCTTCTTTATCAACCACAGACAGACAAGATGTGACATGCCTTTACAGGGGCTTCAGAACTGAATTCTTGAATGTTAAGGAACAGCTGTATGCAAACTATAAAAAGAAGTACTAACAGACACATGGGAATGAATTGAAGCAGAAGCAAACTGCCTCAAACAGCAACTGTTGCATGATCTATTGTGCAAGTGCATCATCACTGTTCTGGCTTTCTAGGATTTTTCCCCTGCACACATCAGATCTGGCGTAGGTAATTATTCATCAGAATCTCCTACAGACATCTCCTGAAAGCAATGTTTTACAGCTGTGTTATACCGAAGTAATTCCATGGTCACCATGCCCATCTGCTTAATCCTTTCTTGCTTGGAGCACCTGTTAGGCTGAGTACATTTGCGTTTTTCCATTACAGCCACCACTTCAGTGCTGGAGCTACCAAGCACTTCTGACGTTATTTGCCTGTTGACTGTAGTTTTGCTTTGATCCACCATCCTCCATCCTGATGGATACCACAATGATAAATTTTAAAATACTGCTGCAAAATGATAAAGGAAAAGACTGGGTAACAGTCCAGTAATACCACTCAAGTCAGACACCTCCTAATTACTTCTAGCTTAAGATCTACAACCTGACTTTCACCAAATACCTATCCCACAACACAGATATGTCTATTTATAGACCCATACCAAGAAGCAAATAATTAAAATTGAATTAATCATATACGTGCTTAATTCTGCTGGTAATTCAATGCACTCTTACTTTTCACATAGAGTACGTTTCTGCAATGTAACAAGGAGGCATGAAGAACCAAGTAGAAACAGTCATGCAACATAACCAGTGGCTCTGGCTTTTGTAGCCTTAACAGTCTTGTTGGCTTAATAAGTGTTGGTGGAGGAAAAACAAAACATATCAGAATGAGCCACTACTACTGACAAGAGTCCACCTCTGCTTCTGGGAGCTCCACACAGTGGGCAAGGCACATGAGAGAACACCATCACTGCTGCATATTCCACTTCTTCATTCATTTTCTATTAATTCAGCAGAATATACATAAGGAAAAATGAAGACAACTGATATCTCAACATGAACAACAGTAGCTTATTGCTACTGAAGTGAGGAGTATACTGCAGGATCAATAATTTTCTCATTAGTAAAAGGCCTCACAGCAAACACAGCTACCTGAAGTCCTCACAGGTCCCATTTTCATCTCCAAACTGGACAGTGTGACATGTAAGTCTGACAACTTCAAAAAACACCTGCTACCTGCTTCTCACAAATGAGAGTGGGAAACATGAAAATCCCAGGGTCACCTACAACCCATGTTAACACAATCATTTTTGTGCCCAAGTATGTGTGATATGAAGAAAGAAGGGAAGAAAACACAAGTCAACAATGTTACTGTTACACAGCAGCAGTACTACAGGTTTCAAAGGGAATACATTTAGCTTAAGCAAGTTTCATAATAATTTTTTTTTAAAAGTCAGGAAAATACTGAATAGATGGCAAAAGTCTGTGCTCTGGCTATACCTATACAGCACAGTAGGTCATAAGCACTTCCTAATCATAAAACACCAAAGCAGTTCCAGGAAAATATACTGCAGGTAACTGTTATGAAGCATGCTTTTAGAGAAAGAGCTACAGAGACTGCCAGCTGCTTGTCATCAAGAGCATGCCAAGTGACACTCTCCTTAATAAACTGATGCCATTATCCTGGTTTGCTACAGAAATGGACCTTGAGGAGAGGCTATTTTTAATTAAGTTGTAAAGTTATTACAACTAACTGGACTTTAAAATTCATGCCAGCTTGTCTAGAAGAGGGTGATCAAGTACTCATTTTATACAATTTCTTCTTGATGTTACTTGAAAAGGATGAGATTGGACAGACCTCTCCTAAATATTAGTGATGAGCCTCTGCAGCAGTAAAATCTCAACATTTAGTCACAGAAGAAGCATTAACAAAGGACATGCAAGAGTTTCATCTGACTACCACACAAATGGAAGTTTTATGCTTCCCTGCAATATCAGCGTCTGTCCAGGCTTCTCAAGTTTCTTTTGTACTTGCTCACCACTGGATTCAGCAACTTGCACAGATAGAGCAAGCTTCTTCATATCATCGCTCACACATTTATTTGCATAGCCGGATGTTTGCAAGCCCCACCACTATCTTTTTGGTCACTCCAATGCATCAAAATGACCACAGGATTAAATCCTGAGCAATAAGCTTCTCCTGAGAAAAGCAGGAACCAGAAAGTGAATGAAAACAAGACTTTGCCGCTAATTGTTAGGTAAAACCATTAACTGAAGTTAGTCATCAAACAGGTGAGACTGGACCATAGTGGGTCACCTTGTTCAACCTTCCTGCTCTGATAGCTTCATCCTAGAGCACTGCTGCACAGGATTGCATCCAGATAGTTCTTGAGAATATCTGTGAGAGAGACTCCTTAACTTGTCTGGACAGCTTGCTCCAGTGCACAGTCACCTGCTCAGTAAAAAGTTCTTACTCAGGTGGAACTTGCTGTGCATTGATTTCTGCCCATTGCTTCTTGTCCTATTGCTTTGCATCACAACCTGGCTCTGATTTCTTGACACCCTCCCTTCAGGTACTTATAGACATTGATGGGCCACCCCCCCCAGTTGTCTCTTCTTGAGGCTGAAGAGGCCCAGCTCCCTTGGCCTTCCCCCATAAGAGAGTTGCTGCAGTCCCTAAATCATCTTTGTCACCCTCCACTGGACACAGTCCAGGACCTCCGTGTCTCTCTTCTACTGAGGAGCCCAGAACTGGACACAGCATTCCAGGTGAGGCCTCTCCAGGGCTGAGTAGAGGAGCAGGGTCATCTGCCTCAACCTGCTGGCAGGTAAAGCTTTTCATAATGCACCTCAGGATGTCACTGGCCTTCTTGGCCACCAGGACACACTACTGGCTCATGGAGAGCTTGGTGTCCACAGGACCCACCAGCTCCCTCTTCTCAGAGAGACCTTGCTTCCCAGCAGGTCACCCCCAGGCTGTGCTGGTGCCTGGGGTTGTTCCTCCCCAGCTGCAGGACCCTGCACTTGCCTTTGCTGAATTTCAGAAGGTTCCTCTGTGCCCATCGCTCCAGGCTGCTGAGGCCCTTCTGAAGGGCTGCTCAGCCCCCTGGGCTATCGGCCACTCCTCCCAGCTTTGTGCTGCCAGGAAATTGCTGAGGAGGCCTCTGCCCCTTCACCCAAGTCATTGATTTAAACAAGGCTGGGCCCACTACTGGACCGTGGGAGACACAACTAGGGACAGGCCTCCAAACAGAGCTTGTGCCACTGGTTACAATCCTCTGGGATAACACTACAATAGCTAGTTACTAGCAGTCCCACATAAGCAGTTTTAGATCTACTTAACTCCTGCAATTTAAGGAGATTAGTTTCTTGTTCATCTTAACATGCATTTTAAGAATGTACCATGACTACATACGACAGCAACCATTAGATGTTTGATCTGCAGACAGTCCAAACTGCTAAATGGCAAAAATTGTCATGAGGCAGAACACCCTAGAAATGCAAGCAAAGATTGTCCACACCAAGCTGCATGGTGTGGCTGACATGTAGGGATAGATAGAACACTGTAACAGGCTGCCCGCAAAAATGACAGATGCCCCATTCCCGGAAATATTCAAGGTCAGATTAGATGGGACTCAGAGAAAACTGAAGATGCTCCTCTTCTTTGCAGAGGAGTTGGACTACATGACCTTTAAAAGTCCCTTCGAACCCAAACCATTCTCTGATCCTTATTTTTCAGTGCCTTTAGAGGCCACTCACATTACTTCACCCAAAGAATAGCAGGCAGAGAAGAACATGTAAATATGAAGGTGAAGTTGTAGAACAACTTCATGTTCAGTCATGTTTTCCTATCCTCCATAACCTTTCAGGTAGTCACCTGGTCTTCATGACCACTACTATTTATCCCACAGAAGGCATAGGCTGCTTAAACACACATTCCATTCCTTCCTACCTCCAAGGTCTAAGAGAATTGTCCGTATTGTATTTCAAGTAAAATAATATTGAAGCTAAGTGGAGTACAAACAGAAAAAGGGCAGTTAGCTATTATTAAAACACGTGAAGCAGAAGCAATACTTTAGCTATTTACAATCCTCACCCTCTCTGCCATCATGGTCAGGAGTTTCTTCCTAATCCTCCTGAGATCACCCAGTATAAGACAGCAAATAAGGTACTGTTGACAAAACCAAGTTGTGATCAATTGGTTGTGGTCAATTTGCCAATTGTTAATTGGCAAAAATGCATGCCTTTCACATACTATCAGCTCACTACTACGCACACAAGTATGTGACAGAAGCATTATTGCCAAAAGTAGTTTTAGCCAAAGGTATTACAGTTTTTTGTTGCCATACAGAAGTCCCTCTTGAGTAAAAGTACATATATGCATCTAGTCCTTTGCCTTCCCACTTTAAGTTACCATTTAAATATATAATGCCACAATCACTTCCAGAAATCAGGAAGCTAGAAATGCAGAAGTTACATGTGGATAAGTAGGGATAATAAAGTCTAATACACCATAAAACATATCAGACTGATACTGCTCCACAAACAGGCTTACTTCAATCTTTTCAATCTCATTTTCTATCTCCTGACTCATAAGCCACATCTTCCCATTTTTCATCTCCTTTTAAGCCACATTTTCTCTCCTACTCTACCAAAAGGTGTCCTAACAAGCAAAGAAAGATATTACCCACACCAAGGCACCCTGATCCACAGGACATCACACCGCCTGTCTCTGAAAAGTCTAAACAAGGCCAAAACTCAGATGTGCTCTCCTAGAGGGCACCCTTTGCCATCTGAACCAATATTCACATTAAAAAAAAACCAAACCAACAAAAACAAACACTCCCCCAACAACAACAGAAAAACACCTCTTGAAAAAAACCCTAAACCAACAAAAGGCAGAAAACCTCACATTTAAACTGTTACATAAGCAACAACTGTGAGTATCTTCTATTTGACACAGACTGGGGCAGCTGGCCAGCAGCTTGCTAGCTCTATCTCCTTCTACAGAGAGGCCATCACTAACATCATCATACTAATCATTCCAGTTGTCAAAGGGTTGTCATTTGGCCCAGAACTGCCCTTAAGGATTTTCAGAAAAGCCTTCTGACACTCAATGCTCTCAAGTGGTTCATGCAAAGGTACATACTTTTAGCTCCCAGAGGACTCTTGAGACTACTTTAAAATCTAAGTATGTGTGCCTCTAGGCTGATCCCCACCAGGAAAACAAGTTTGGACAGATCACTGTTTATTCTTTTAATAAGCAAACTTGCACAGAGGAAAAGACAACTAAATTATTTTCTCTCAAAAGAACAGCATCATACAACCCCTAAGAATTAGTAAACATTGAGATCTACAACAACTGGTGAAAAAGTTTGTTGAAAAAGGGCTGACTGATGATATGCTCTAAGTGTAAAGCAGACTCATAAGGGCAACATATAGTAGCTAGTAATATTATATGTCCAATTACTATCCCAAATACCTAAAGACCGAAGGACTGAAAAAGTGTCAAAGCAGTGTTACAACTGTTAAAACTGCAAATGACTCAATTTCACCTAGAAACGCACTCATAAGAACAGCCACTAGTTTCTTACTGCACTGGTGTTTCTGGCTCAGCTCTGGCACAGCTGAGCTGATTTCTTGGGCTTTTTTGAGACCTGAACTATGCCATGCCTCAGTTCTCTGTCCAGTAAATGCATTTTGTTTTGTCGGCAAAAGTGGTAGACAAATAAGTAATTTAGGTCAGTAGGAACTTCAGATCATCTCCAGTCTCAGCCCCCACCCCACAGCAAGATCAGCCATGTGGTGAGATTGCTCAAGCCTTTATATTGTATGGGCTGAAAATTCTCCAAGAAGGCAAACACCTCTGTGGACACCAGGCCCACTGCCCAGCAGCTCTTGTGGAAAGAAAAGTTTTCCCTCACTCCCTGTCTCTCTGGCCCAACTCAGCTCACTGCCTGCCAGGGTCAGGGCTTTCTGCCCCTAGCCCTACTGGCATCACTGCCAGGTCTGCTGAGTTTTCAAACAATATTAAAAGTTACATGGAGTCCACCATACCTTAACAGACAGATCAGGAGCTGATTAGTTTTACAAATTCATAAATTTGGGTAACAAGCAAAATTTCAGCACCATTCAAACTATTCTTACTGCATTCAGATATGAAAGGTACCTTCATCTCTTTGCTACATCCACAACACTTTCCATGTTTCATGAAACTGAGGCTCTTATTCCCATTTATTGATCGTGCTGTACAATTTCCATACTTTCCTAAGAAGAATTAGCTAACTCTTCAGTCCATGCACATCAAACATGGCAAATGCACCACTCACATTCAAGTGTTTAAAGCTTCCCAGGCAGTATCATGCTGTTCCTGAGTGACATCCTTTTGTGTAGGTCAATGTGTAATCCTGCCTGCATGTACTGCATTTGACAGCAGTTTACTCAGTTATCCGAATTTGGACTGAACATATGAATAATCCCATATCTACAGCTCTTCCTAATACCCCAACAAGCAGAGTTTTAAGATGTATGCAGACAAAAACAACACAGCCATCTTAGGTCAAGCAAGTCACGAAAAGATACATAAATCAAATTTTAAAAGCGCAAGTCAATCCCAGTTATAAAACAGGAGGATAGCTACAATTAGATGGCCATTAATTTTCAGTATTTTAATAATTGAGCAAGTAGTACCAGCAGCCACAGAAATCAGGTCCGTGATCTTGGACCCTCTTTCAGAACACACAAAGATTACTCAAGACTGGTATGCAGAAATGTAAGCTAAATATGATACCGCACATTTAATTTTTAAGAAAAACTTCTCCTGCAAAAACTATCAACTCATTTTCTGTTCTCATGCATTGCTTCAAGCAGGAAACCTGATGCATGCAATCATTCTGTGCATTAAATCCAAAGGCAATTTGACTCAGCACTTCTTCAGGAACACTTCTTCAGGACATTCCTCATTTCAGAACACCTAAAAATGTTCAAAACAAGTAATCCTTACTCCACCTGGTTTCACAACACACAGTATTTGTGAAGATCAAGAAAACTGTATCCACAAAAGAAAAACAGGTTTTATTTTTGCCACAGCAAAAGTCTGCAGTATCTACTCCTTTTAGTAACAGCTAATTCTACACTTCCAACGCTACCAAACTTGCACAGAAAATCACTGTAGATTCACAGAATGGCCTGAGTTGGAAGCAATCTTCAAGTTATCGCGTTCCAATACCTGTGCCATCAGCAGCAGTACCTTCCACTAGATTAGGATGCTCAAAGCTTTGAATGTGTCTTCTGTGTTACACCATTCAACGTAGAAACATCTCAACGTAGAAAAATCTCAAACATCTGAGTTGCACATTAAACCTTCCACACAAAAAAAGAAAACCTACAGCCCAGTTATAATTTCAGCATGATGGCTAGTTTTATATCATTCAGCTGCAGTGGTTCAGAGGAATTTCACTACAAGAACCACTTTTCTTATAAAAATAGCCTTTAGCAAAAGACATGCATGACTCCATTTAATTTTCTTTCAGTTTGCTCAACTGTTACAGAAAAAATTCAGCTACTCAGTTGGTTAATGAGGCTGTAATTCTCATCTTGCCTACCAACAGCTCAACCATGGATGCAATCCAAGGCAAGTGCTATTGCTATGCCAAGTTTCACAGTTTAGCTATCTGAATGCAAAAGCAGCTTCTACAGTCTTCTTCACTTTATGCAGTTCACTTTGTCAGCAGTTTTCCAGTTCCCTTCAGAATGGGTCCTGTGGCCAGATTACCAATAGCACTTTCAGGTCAGGACCTCAATTGGGCTTGCAGCTCAAGGTACAAGCACATAAAAATTAAAAAGTCAAACTCATTAATACACTAATTTCTTCTCTACTGCATGCATGCAATACACGCATAGTCTGTTACAAGCAGCATATGGTGTTTTAGAGTTAAGACTTTAGTTGTCCCTCTTTTGGAAACAGAAAGCAGCTTCTAATGCTTATTTGGGTGGAAACGACCACACCATGATGTCTTGTGATATTTCTACACATGTTACTAGAGGTAAAAAGAATACCCTTAATTACAATTACAGCATGTACTAGGATTTTAAGATTTAAAAGATTTAAAAGCCTTTCTTAATTCAAGAATGATATGCAACCAGTGATATGCAACCCATAAGTGTTCACCTCTAGTTATGCTTGCTGGATCAAGACTGAACAGCAGACACAGAAAATTCAAATAAATCCTGAGAGCTTGCTCCACCTTTAAACTGGGCTGAGTTGATGTATATGAAATTTAATGCTAATGGATAATGAAAACAGAAGTCACAGCATTAATTTTCCAGCATTTCAAGAGGACAAACAAAATGGATGGCACTGAAACAAAGACTTCATTACAAAAACAAAATGAAAGCAAACAAAGTTTGTATGCTACCATTCCTACAACATACTGCCCATTTCAGCGCAATCGCTATGTATGCGTATGCTCAAAGAAACTTCAGGAATTGGAATACCCCAAACAATCTTCTCCTTTGCCAAGACAGATGGCCACAATACCGACTCTCTCCTGCATCCATCTTCCTTTCTCTATTAAAGAGAAACACTCTTTACTAGACCAGAGATATAAGGGACCACCTTCTTCTTTCTCCTCCTCACCACTTTGCACACACTTCTCACAAGGTCACCTGGAGCAGTGGTGCAAGGAACCTTAGCTACTTCTGTAGGTAAACAAGTACATTTTCTGTACATTTTCACCCCACTGGTTCCATGAGCTATCAAAAACTACCTCACCATTCAGCACACCTTTGTCCAAATAAGCTGCTCAAGTTTGGGCATAGCTGCTCCTGCAGCGTTTAAGGGATAAGACCCACAACTTCAACAATGCATTCAGAAATAAGTTAATCACAAGTAAGATTTGGAGAAGTTCTCCACTTTGGTACTGAAACTACTGTGTTTGTAGCTTTTGTGCCACAAACACAAAGCTAGAAGCAGCAAGCTTGTAAGACTAAGTCTGAAGAGCGTGCAGACAAACCCTTGCCCTTTTTCTGGTCTTTAGATATTTAAAGACACCAAGTCTAACCCAGGGAACCATTTCTTGAAGGCACTTTATAGTTATATTATTTACATCAGACACTACCATGACATACATCCTCAGCCAATTTTATTTACATTAAGGTATTTTAACAGCAAGCTTTCCATAACACTACACAGAAACAGCCTCTTGGACACCAAAGCTGACTGTCCAAATACCAGTATATGAAGAGACAAGTCTAAGCTCAGGACTCTCAGAAGCAGATTTTTCCCTAGAAAAACTCAAATACCATGAATGTGAATGTTTGGAATGTGTCTACTACTCATTTAGGAATTAAGAGACAAAGCCAGTCCAAGAAGCCCATTTCAAATGTTTATTCCCCATTACATGCGGGTACAGTCTGAATAACTGCAAAACCCACTGAAATCACTACCTCATCGTGCCAATGCAGCTAGATGGAAATGGCATAGAGTATCCAAACTATCTTATGACCTGACTCCTCCTCTACCTCCTTCCAGGTAATATTGTATAAATTTTCATCCATATAAATAATAAACAACAGACAATTAAAAAAAAAAACAAACACAGAAAAGACAACTCCAACCAACCCTTCCAGTATGCAATTCTACTTCTGAAAAAATACATAATAACAGTATTGCAAAATACAATCAGCAGGGACACTGAAGTTAAATTTACATTACCTTTCCCTTTCTATGGTTGAATGACCTCCTCTTAACCCTTATACGAAGAAGCGACTAAGGCATTTGCCTCTAAATAATTATTTGAATTTCCAAGAAAAATTCTGTTTATCCATTCTGTAAAACAGAACTACTAACTTATTTTCTGACATCAAGATTTAAGGCACAGAAGAACATCAGTACTCCAGCGATCATTCAATGGCATTTTCATTCCATAAAAATACATAAAGCTTATTCAGCTAAATCAGAGTAAGGACTTAGCTAAATAAACTCATCCAGAGCAGTCTGAAAGCAAATGCAGCCAGCACAGACCTACAGAAAGACTGCTCAACACATCACAGTGAATATTCCAGGATACCCTGAGTACTCCTTCCTACCTCGGTGTAGACTGTCTCACAGTGTATTTGAATGTTAAAGTGTTCCCTCTTTGGCCCGTACTTATGTAGCAAGTATTCACAAGACTGCCATATGCATGCTTTATGTTACAGCAATTCAGTTCCACTGCATAATGCTTTCCTTCTACCTCTACTCCACACTCAGCTGAAGAAGCAAGTAGAGCACCTTACATCCTTAACACAACCCATGTTTCACTACCTCAGTGTTTTCTAGCTTCTGCATCATTTGGTCAGGCACAGCGGCTTTACGTGGAGATACCCGTTTCTTTGCTAAGTGCAGCAAATCAAGATACTCATTCTTGCAACATCTTACAGCTTCATCTAGACTAAGAATCTCTGCAGTTTCTGCTCAGCAGCTGGACTCTTTGAGACATCAGTAATATCACGACTGTGTGAGGGTATGAATAATCAGTACCACCAATGTTTTACATGAAGTTCAAGACTGCCTAAAATTATTCTCTTTGGCTGGCACACTCGCACATTTAAACACCTAACTCTCATCCCACTTTCATCACGAAACTACAGCTTTTTTCAAATCCTCACTACATTAGGGCTTACTATGACTACCAAAACAAATTAAAACCCCTGTTGCTTAAATACAGGAGCACCACGAGGCTCAGACAGAACAGAAAAGAGTGTGACACTAGTTTAATCTCCATCTGGAAAACTTAAGCTTGTTCCCAATTCACAATTTTCAAACATATGAAAGTAAGATCTTCCCATTACAATTTTCCACATTATGTAATTACTGCTCTAAAACTCCACATATTTTGCCAGCCAAGTCAAATTTAGACTGTGAGTTACTTCAAAAACTTAACATGGCATTAGAATTTTTAACTAAGTTTCTGAGAAAGCATACTTCAGATTTCTGCAATGAGCGTTTCTCTTTTGCTTGATTTTGAAGCTGAAAACGTGCAGTCCATATAAAAACACTGACTACTAAAGCAAAGTGTTTCAGATGTCATCTTTCCAAGGTGTACTTATTGCAGAGCTGTAGGTCATAAAGTCTATGTGAAACATGTCCTCTTCTTCCAAATACACGGAAGACCAACTAGCAATTAGATCTCTTATCACAGAGTCTGTTAGATTTAACATTGCATTTAGTTGTTCTGTAAGCGTTAGATGCAAGGAGACTCTACAAATAAAAAACAATTCTTACTGAGCAAAAGCAGCTTGCTCAATATTGGCAGTTAGTCTGAGCTTCAGTGGGAATCATTCTTTCAGAATTTCAGTATGGATTAGGCAACAAAACATCTTGATCTGGCCCACCAGCTGTAGTAGCTAAAAACTTACAAATTGTCTTATGCCAGCTTCTCCAGAACTAATCCTTCTGAGTGCATCAAATTAGGTAGATTTTACACAGAAAATGAATCAAAAAAACATGTAGCAGCTTCTCTCAGAAATGGAACTACAGAAGGCAAAACCCAAAACACCATCAGCTAATCCTGCTGGACAGTGTCATGATTTTTCAATTGATTTGGGGGCTGTCAAAAAAAAGAAATCTGTGTGCTAAAGCAACATTCTCACACTTTTCAAATGTTAGCAACAGCTGGCAACACTGTCCTCGGCAGACACTAGCATTTATTAGAGAAGCATTTCAGCAAAAGTGAAGATGGCATTAAAGCAATATTGCAATGTATATTCATCACAAATTGAGTTCATCCATTAGCTCACAAACGGCTTTATTGCAATGAAGAACATCATTGGCCACAAATACAATCAAAAGCCATTATGTTGTAAGACAAAGTTTTACCTATAAAAGCAGCATTTCTGCATTGCTGTTACAAAACAGGAGCTTGTGCTTGCATCCTTGCACTATTTTTAACTGCAAAGTCTATATCTGCAAGAGCATTGACTTGTTTTACAAAGCACAAGAAAGCTGAACTATTCTTTGGGCTTTTAGAACACGAGATCATATGTCATCTATTTCCTACCTAATCCCCAACTAAAGCATGCTTAGCTGTGTCTCACAAAAATTCTACCTTAGTACTACAAGGATCTTCATAGAATTCAGCTTGGGCCTTCACTGTAGTTTGAATATTGTCACCTAGAAACCTGGGACATATACTCTGCAAAGTTTTCCATCTTTTTTTTTTTTTACTTATATCACCTAGCTCAGTCTTAAGTATACTAGCTCACAATTTTTGGAAATACAGTAGGTAAATCTTTCCCTCCCATTTAAAAAACAACTCTTAAAAGGAATCCAGGAAAAAGAATAAAAATTAATGTCACCTTAACATGCTAAAGTCGCAATAAATTTACTTGCAGGAATAATATACTAGCAAGATTACCCTAATAATAGCAAGATATTTATGTAAATGTGAGCATATTTAAGACATCCACTGCAAAGACTAAATCAATTAAAAACCTCCACTGCACATGGAAAAGATCAACCACTTCACCAGAATAAACCACATAAAATAAAGACACCTATTGCTGAAGCAGAAATATCAGTGTGGGTACAAACACAAGACATTTGAAAGGGGCATTAAAGATGTGCTTCATCAGATTTGAATACATCTGATAAAATTTCTTATTAGTTTCAAGGTCATTAGTATGTGTCCATAGTTTCAAATGCTCAATAATATAGCATGGTAAAAACTTCAAATATCTACATTTCTCTCCAATTAAGTAATATTCCATGGTACACGGTGTATATAGAGTTGCAAATTTTATATTTGCAAACAAAATTATTTATGCATAATCGCTAGAAACGAGGTTCAAAGTCCACTGCTAGAGCTATCACCACTAATAGAACATTTCTGAAAGGTCAGAGAAAAGAGATGAAAAAATCTGAATGTCACTTCAGGATTCAGAATTCACGGAACTGAAAAAGGAAAACTGAAGCTAAAACTAATACCATTATGCTTCCTCAACCAAATGTTCCCACATAGCGAAACATCTCCTAGGCCCCCTCAGTTTAATACAGAATTGGCCATCAAGTGAGGT
The DNA here is from genome assembly GCF_014805655.1 of Passer montanus. NCBI lineage: Eukaryota > Metazoa > Chordata > Aves > Passeriformes > Passeridae > Passer > Passer montanus. Next base: position 2,004,455 of record NW_024373812.1, read on the forward strand.
CAAACAGCAAGGAGTTTTCCAGCACAAAAAGAACCTATTGCTTTTCAAGAAAACACATACATCCTGAAATACTCAATTCATTAGGTGCCACAACTTTATCCAGTATCACTTAGAAGAACACAAGATACTGACGACGTTCTAAGTAGCTACTAAACTTTATCAACCAAGGCTGTCTTCAAACCTTCAAAAAATATGGTAACACCTTTTAGTGTCAGAGACTTCAACTGAATAAACTACCAACAAAGACGATTTTTTAAACACATTTTTTTGAGCATCTTGCAAAGTTTCTAGATTTGTTTTTTTTCAATAACTATCAGTTTTCCACTTCTAACAAGTAACACCTGAATTTAAACAGACGCTACCGAGGGGTTAACGAGCTTAAAGGGGTACCGGGTTGCTTGGCTGCTCCAAGAGTTCTCACCATCGGCGTTAAGCACTTGAAGCAAAATCAACTCACTCTTCACGCACTCAAAGGAAAAATGGAAATTTTTTTTCCGGGACAGGGCAACCTGAAAAGGCAGGCAATACATCGAACCTCGCTAATGCTCCGTGCAAAAAGCACAGATGACGGGGTGACGACCCCTCAGCCTGACCAAGCTCGGGCGCGCCACGCCGGTGCGACACTTGACTCCTCAGCGCGACGCAACCCCCGGATAAAACAAAGCATTTGAGCCGGGCACCCTCCCCTCCCATCCCCCCACCGCCGGCTGCCCTCTCCAGCGCGGGAACTCCCCAGCCCAGCGGGGCCCACTCGCAGGGCGGGACCCTCCGCACCGCCTCTCCCGGAGCCGGGGGGGCGGAAGGCCGGCAGGGCAGCACCGGGTGCTCCGCCGGGGCCCCCGCGCCTTTTCCATGGGAGGGAGCGCTGCCGCCGGCCGCGCAGCCCTGCCAGCCGCACCCGGGGCGAGGCGAGGCTCCCTGCGCGCCCCGCAGGTGCGGCGGGCAGCCCTGCGGCCCCTGGGCACCAGACACAGCCCGCGCCCTCCGCCGCCCCACGGCTCCGGAGGGCGCGCTCAGGGGGCGGCAGATGCACTACGGTGGGCGTAAGCGCTCCGGTTCGAGCAAAGTCAGACGGGAACAAGGCGGAAAGGAGGGTGCAGCTTGCGGGAGAATGGGAGCGACGCTCGAGTGGTAGGGCCACGACAGAAAAATAGGTGGGGTGAAAGTCATTCAGAAAGGTGCTGCTGATTAAACAAAGGGTTTATTGAACAATGTTTTGTCCGGGGGACAAGTGTTTAAGCACCCAATTATTACCACACTAAAAAAACGGGGGGGCGGGGTGGGGAACGACAAAGGAAACAGTCAGAAAAGCCCGAAGGTTAAAGTAAAAAGCGATTAATCTCATCTAGTACGGGACAGGTGGAAGGGGATGAAGTGAAGTAACCGTTCGCCGAAAAAAAGAAACCCAGTGTCCGCAACTGTCAAGAAGCCCCTCTTAACCAAACAGCACCCCTATCTTGGCGTTTGGAACCCAGACCGCAACAAGCCGGTACTGGCGGCAAGCCACCAGTCACTTACAGTAGTAGGGGCCGGTGAAGGTCTCCGCACACGCCTTGATTTACCTTTACCCTCTGCTGGGGGGTACCCTGGCCATGCGCCGGCGGCCCGCAGCCCAGGCCGCCCTGCCTTCCCGCCGTGCTCCCGGCGCGGGCTACAGCCCCGCTCCGGCTCCAGCTCTCCTCCACTCCTCCTCCGGGACGAATCCGGCGTCCCGGCGCGCCTCTGCCAACACCGCATGGCTCCCCGTAAGCCCCGTCTCCGTCCCCAGCTCCGCGACCCGCCCTTCCTTCAGCAGCCCGGGACCGGCAGTCCGTCTGCTCGCCGTCTTGCAGGAGCGGCGAGTTTTCGCGGAGCCTGGTTACCGCTGTTGCCGTCCAAGGCTGGGAGTAGATTGGGGGAAAGGTGTCTGGTACCCGAGGGAGCGGCGCAGCGCCCCGCCTCACCTGATGGCTCTGGTGCTCCCGCCACCCCACCGTCCCGCACTCGCCCGGCCGCCAACACCGAGCACTACCTCGGTGACGGGCAGATAAAGGCCCCCACAGCCCGCCCCCGCGGCCACCGCCTGAGTGACGCTGCCGGCGGCCACTCAAGAAGCCCGCGCCCACGGGGCCGCGCCCCCGGGCAATGCAGGCACTTCGCGGAGCCAAGGCCAGGCGGGCCCTGCTCCACCACTGCTGCCGAGCACTTTGGGGCGGCGGGGAGAGCCCAGCAGAGGAGTCTCCTGATCAGGATGGGGCGGGAGCTTGTCTTCCCCGTCCCCAGTAGGGTCAGAGGCAGGATACCCATAGTGCTTGCCCATCTCCCTAAGGCTCCCTGACTGGCCGTCTTTCCCCGTAAAGCGTCGAGCCCCGGAGGCTCCACGCTGCCTCCTCTCCGGAAACGGCTCGCTGGGGCGAAGGAGCCCCCAAGCCGCCCGCCCGAAGGGGCGCAGCGGCAGCGCATTAGGCACTCTGACAGCGCCGTTCCGCTTCCTGGAGGCGCCCGACAGCGAGGGGACCTCTCTGCGCCCCCCGCCAGGTTGGGCTGCCGAGCACCGCGGCTGCGCTCCCGCGGGCGGCTCGTTCCGCTCGGGTAGTGCTCCAGCGAGTGCCCAAAGGGATGTCATTGCTGGAGAGGGGAGGTTCCGTCCCCGCGGGAGTGCATGTCCCCCGCCCTCCCAGCGCTCCAACTAGTCAAAATACACCGCCTCACTGCCGGTACTTGAAAACGACCTGAGGTGTAACTATCCATTTGCCTCGCTCACATAGATATCACATTAGTTGTTTTCGCATGTGAAATAGATGGGTATGGTGTAGCGTGCTGGCAGCAGCATAAATTAAACAACAATGGCAGTGCTCGGGGCCGGCCTTTGCCGGTAGCACGAGCTGCAGCGCCAGCGTTTACCATCGCCGCCTTCTCCTCCTGCCCAGACCCTCCCACCGCCGCGGGGATGAAGGACGAGAGGACGGGGGACGCGCCCGAGAACCGGACGCCCCGTCTGTCCCTTTGCCCGGAGCCTCGCTGGGATCCGCGACTGCCGGACGCAAACTTTCCCGGCGCACACCGGCGACCGCTGTCCGCGTCCCCCGCCGCCCCGCTAGGACCACGGACAGAGATCGGGGCCGCCCCGCCCACGCTGCCCGTGCACCGCCGCGCAGTGCCCCGACGCCCGGAACAAAGGGACGCGTCCCCTGCCGCGCCGGGTTATTCATCCCCACGAAAAGACACGGGTCCGCCCCGCCCGACGGTAACAGACTTCTCTCCGGGAAAGCCCAGCGCCTCTCCTCAGCCCACCGCCCGCCCTCCGCACCCGCTGACAATACTGCCGGCCGCGTCTTTGTGCGCCGTGGCACGCAGTCGCCTCCCAGCCCCGCAGGAAGCCAAAAAAAAAAAAAAAAAAAAAAAAAAAAACCAACGCCGTGCGGCTAATGCAGTTAGGCGCGGAGAGCCTTATCCCGGCTAATCTGAAAATGCGAGTTTATCTCCTCAAAGTGATACGGTCTCCCTTCACCAGCGCGGCGCGGGTATGTTCCCTTGGATGCTCCCGCACGGAGCCGTACCCGGAGCTGGACGGGCGCGGTCACGCTGGAAACTTTGCGGCTGGGCCAGCCCAGGTAGGGATGCGCATGCCATCCTGCGTGGGCGCGGTGCGCTCCCCCAGTCTCAGCGGCTGCCCTCCCCACGCTGCAAACACTTTGAGCAACTCAGCTCCGCGGGCATGCTGCCATAGCCACGAACAGCCTCACTCAGCGCCCTCGGCACGAACCGTGTCAATACGGAGCAAACACAGCAGGTGATCAGCGCAATAATACAAGGCATGCACCTCTGGAATGGGTCGCGTGGACCCTTATCGGACACGTACAACAACGGAAAGAATTAAGCCATGACTTACCTTCCAGTCCTCGGCTTAAAAAAAAAAAAAAAAAAAAAAAAAAAGTAACGGTGCAGTTCTCCTCCCGATCAGGAGCAAGAGGCAGATGCTCTCTCAAGACAACAGACAAGAGCTAAATTGCTGACAGTTATAAAAGGAAGCAAATAAAAACCAAAACAAAACCAAAAAAATCGTTTCCTTTCCCTCCCCCACCCCCAACAGTCCGACACTAGGGCGGAAAAATCAAAAATTAAAAAAAAAATAGAAAATTAAAAAATGAAAACGGGAGAACTCAAAAGGGGGAGAGTGACAGGACACCCTCCTTTCGCAACCCAATGGAACAAAACGAGGGGAGGGAGAAATGAAGGAACAAAGAAAAGAAGGATGGAAGGGCGATTTTAAAGACGCTCGCTCTCCCTCTCTCTCTCTCTCTCTCCCTTCCTCCCTGCTGGTCACTTCCTAGCGGCTCGCCACCCGAGCCAACTGCAGCATCGCGGAGTGCGCGGGGGGGGGGGGGGG